>NC_056449.1:41257691-41297691 GCF_018296145.1 Oncorhynchus tshawytscha | reverse complement strand
ACAGAGACATGGAAGAAGGAGACAGAGACAGGGAAGAAGGAGACAGAGACATGGAAGAAGGAGACAGAGACATGGAAGAAGGAGACAGAGACAGGGAAGAAGGAGACAGAGACAGGGAAGAAGGAGACAGAGACAGGGAAGAAGGAGACAGACACAGGGAAGAAGGAGACAGACACAGGGAAGAAGGAGACAGAGACAGGGAAGAAGGAGACAGACACAGGGAAGAAGGAGACAGACACAGGGAAGAAGGAGACAGAGACATGGAAGAAGGAGACAGAGACATGGAAGAAGGAGACAGAGACATGGAAGAAGGAGACAGAGACATGGAAGAAGAGACAGGGAAGAAGGAGACAGAGACAGGGAAGAAGGAGACAGAGACAGGGAAGAAGGAGACAGAGACATGGAAGAAGGAGACAGAGACATGGAAGAAGGAGACAGAGACATGGAAGAAGGAGACAGAGACATGGAAGAAGGAGACAGAGACAGGGAAGAAGGAGACAGAGACATGGAAGAAGGAGACAGAGACATGGAAGAAGGAGACAGACACAGGGAAGAAGGAGACAGAGACAGAGAAGAAGGAGACAGAGACATGGAAGAAGGAGACAGACACAGGGAAGAAGGAGACAGAGACAGGGAAGAAGGAGACAGACACAGGGAAGAAGGAGACAGAGACAGGGAAGAAGGAGACAGACACAGGGAAGAAGGAGACAGACACAGGGAAGAAGGAGACAGACACAGGGAAGAAGGAGACAGACACAGGGAAGAAGGAGACAGAGACATGGAAGAAGGAGACAGAGACAGGGAAGAAGGAGACAGAGACATGGAAGAAGGAGACAGAGACATGGAAGAAGGAGACAGACACAGGGAAGAAGGAGACAGAGACAGGGAAGAAGGAGACAGAGACATGGAAGAAGGAGACAGACAGGGAAGAAGGAGACAAAGACAGGGAAGAAGGAGACAGACACAGGGAAGAAGGAGACAGAGACAGGGAAGAAGGAGACAGACACAGGGAAGAAGGAGACAGACACAGGGAAGAAGGAGACAGACACAGGGAAGAAGGAGTGAGAGAAGCAAAGAGAGAGAAGCAAGAGAGAGAGAGAGAGAAACAGTGGGTGATATAGCTAGAGTGTTCATGCCCTCTCTAATTCTGCTCTCCTCCCACTTTGGTGGAAATCCATCAGCGGCCTCCCATTGCCCGGCGACCAGAGAAATGTCATCGCTGTGAGGGTCAGTCCATCCAGAGAAATGTCATCGCTGTGAGGGTCAGTCCATCCAGAGAAATGTCATCACTGTGAGGGTCAGTCCATCCAGAGAAATGTCATCACTGTGAGGGTCAGTCCATCCAGAGAAATGTCATCGCTGAGGGTCAGTCCATCCAGAGAAATGTCATCACTGTGAGGGTCAGTCCATCCAGAGAAATGTCATCGCTGTGAGGGTCAGTCCATCCAGAGAAATGTCATCGCTGTGAGGGTCAGTCCATCCAGAGAAATGTCATCACTGTGAGGGTCAGTCCATCCAGAGAAATGTCATCGCTGTGAGGGTCAGTCCATCCAGAGAAATGTCATCACTGTGAGGGTCAGTCCATCAGAGAAATGTCATCCAGAGAAATGTCATCACTGTGAGGGTCAGTCCATCCAGAGAAATGTCATCACTGTGAGGGTCAGTCCATCCAGAGAAATGTCATCACTGTGTCCATCCAGAGGTCATCACAGTCCATCCAGAGAAATGTCATCACTGTGAGGGTCAGTCCATCCAGAGAAATGTCATCACTGTGAGGGTCAGTCCATCAGAGAAATGTCATCACTGTGAGGGTCAGTCCATCCAGAGAAATGTCATCACTGTGAGGGTCAGTCCATCCAGAGAAATGTCATCACTGTGAGGGTCAGTCCATCCAGAGAAATGTCATCACTGTGAGGGTCAGTCCATCCAGAGAAATGTCATCACTGTGAGGGTCAGTCCATCCAGAGAAATGTCATCACTGTGAGGGTCAGTCCATCCAGAGAAATGTCATCACTGTGAGGGTCAGTCCATCCAGTCATCAGAGGGTCAAATGTCATCACTGTGAGGGTCAGTCCATCAGAGAAATGTCATCCAGTCCATCCAGAGAAATGTCATCGCTGTGAGGGTCAGTCCATCCAGAGAAATGTCATCGCTGTGAGGGTCAGTCCATCCAGAGAAATGTCATCGCTGTGAGGGTCAGTCCATCCAGAGAAATGTCATGCTGTGAGGGTCAGTCCATCCAGAGAAATGTCATCACTGTGAGGGTCAGTCCATCCAGAGAAATATCATCACTGTAAGGGTCAGTCCATCCAGAGAAATGTCATCACTGTGAGGGTCAGTCCATCCAGAGAAATATCATCACTGTGAGGGTCAGTCCATCCTTAGAACACAGGTAGATCTTATTGAATCCTGATTGAACGTCGGGCTGCTCTCCTTGGGTGTCGTACAACAGAAAGGGGAAGCTATGGGGAGGGAGGAGAGCTATCAGACCCACTCGAGAGCTAGAGCTAGGACATCATGTTACACAATACATGTATGTTTTGTTCGATAATGTCCATATTTATATCCAAAAATCTCAGTTTACATTTTCGCCTTACGTGCAGTAATGTTTTGATTCCAAAACATCCGATGATTTTTCAGAAATAAAAGATACAAGTGTTACTCACAGAATTAAAGATTAGACTTCTCCTTAATTAATGCAACCACTGTGTCAGATTTTTTTTAAACTTTACGGAAAAAGCATAATCTGAGAACGGCACTCAGAACCCTAAACAGCCAGAGGAATGTCCGCCATTTTGGAATCAGCAAAGTTAGAAACAACACCATAAATATTCACTTACCTTTGATGATCTTCATCAGAAGGTACTCCCAGGAATCCCAGTTCGACAATAAATTACTTTTTGGTTCCATAAAGTTCCATCATTTATGTCCAAATAGCCACTTGTTGTTCGCGTATTCAGCATGACCATGAGACCTCGTTGATGATAAATCCTCAAACCAGTTTCTAAAGACAGTTGACATCTAGTGGAAGCCCTAGGACGTGCAACCTCTACCATATCTCAATGTATATTCAGTAGGCCAAGCTTTGAAAAACTACCAACCTCAGATGTCCCACTTCCTGGTTGGATTTTTCTCAGGTTTTCGCCTGCCATATGAGTTATGTTATACTCACAGACATCATCGAAACAGTTTAAGAAACCTCAGAGTGTTTTCTATCCAATACTAATAATAATATACACATATTAACATCTGGGACAGAGTAGGAGGCAGTTCCCTCTGGGCACGCTATTCATCCAAAAGTGAAAATTCTGCCCCCTATCCCAAAAGGTTTTAACCAGGAAGGCTAGTTGAGAACAAGTTCTCATTTGCAACTGCGACCTGGCCAAGATAAAGCAAAGCAGTTCGACACGAACAACAACACAGAGTTACACATGGAATAAACAAAACATACAGTCAATAATACAGTAGAAAAACAAGTCTATATACAATGTGAGCAAATGAGGTGAGATAAGGGAGGTAAAGGCAAAAAAGGCCATGGTGGCAAAGTAAATACAATATATCAAGTAAAACACTGGAATGGTAGATTTGCAGTGGAAGAATGTGCAAAGTAGAAATAGAAATAATGGGGTGCAAAGGAGCTAAATAAATAAATAAATAAAATACAGAAAGAGGTAGTTGTTTGGGCTAAATTATAGATGGGCTATGTACAGGTGCAGTAATCTGTGAGCTGCTCTGACAGTTGGTGCTTAAAGCTAGTGAGGGAGATAAGTGTTTCCAGCTTCAGAGATTTTTTGCAGTTCGTTCCAGTCATTGGCAGCAGAGAACTGGAAGGAAAGACGACTAAAGGAGGAATTGGCTTTGGGGGTGACCAGTGAGATATACCTGTTGGAGCGCGTGCGACGAGTGGGCGCTGCTATGGTGACCAGTGAGCTGAGATAAGGCGGGGATTTACCTAGCAGAGACTTATAGATGACCTGGAGCCTTGTAGATAACCTTTACATGTAATCGATAATATGTCAACTGAGAAAATGGCAAAAAAAAAAATGCGCATGAAAAACTCTGCTGGCACCCAGCCATCCACTGACGCGACGGGTTCTTTCTCGCTCATTTGTCAGAATAAAAAAGCCTGAAACTATGTCTAAAGACTGTTCACAGCTTGAGGAAGCCATAGGAAAAGGAATCTGGTTGATATCCCTTTAAATGGAGGCAAGGTATCCAATGGAACAGAGAGCTTTCAGGAAAAACAGCACTTCCTTGTTGGATTTTCCTCAGGTTTTCGCCTGCAATATCAGTTCTGTTATACTCACAGACAATATTTTGACCGTTTTTGGTAACTTTAGAGTGTTTTCTATCATAATCTGACAATTGCATGCATATTCTAGTTTCTGGGCCTGAGAAATCGGCAGTTTCAAATGGGTACGTTTTTTAGCCAAAAACGAAAATACTGCCTCCTACACTCAAGAAGTTTTAACACAGTGTCCAAAGAGGGGCCAGAAGTATACAGAATGGTGTCGTCTGCGTCGAGGTGTATCAGAGAATCACCCGCAGCAAGAGCGACATCATTGATGTATACAGAGAAGAGAGTCGGCCCAAGGATGGAACCCTGTGGCACCCCCATAGAGACTCCCAGAGGACCGGACAACAGGCCCTCCGATTTGACACACTGCGCTGCAATCATTGGAGAAACCAAGGCTGTCGAGTCTGCCAATAAGAATGTGGTGATTGACAGAGTCGAAAGCCTTTGCCAGGTCAATGAATATGGCTGCGCAGTAATGTCTCTTATCTATGGCGGTTATGAGCGTGGCTGAGGTGCACACGTGACCAGCTCTGAAACCAGATTGCATACCGGAGAAGGTACGGTGGGATTCGAAAAACTTCCCTTTTTAAGAAGCTTGCTGGGATGCTGTCAGCGCCAGGAGTCAAGCAGGAGTCAAGCAGGAGTCTTGTAGTTCTTGAGGGAACGGATAGCTGATAACACCTTTTTGAGGTTGTGGTCGTCGAGACGTTGAGGTCTTGATTGGGTGGACAGACAGGCAGTTCTTCCAGGACAGGTCTGTTGGAGATCGCTGATTCGAGTTGAGCTTCAAAGTGGTTCAGCCCACCTCATTAGAATCTGGTTTTGGTGGTTCAGCCCACCTCATCAGGATCTAGTTTTGGTCCTTCAAGAGAGTCAGACCATCACCTGACCATCATGGGGATGATGGAGCGACTTCTAGGGCCATAGATAGCTTTAGTTAAGTTTGGATTTCCGGTACCTTCTTCGTCCACCATTCATTTGGCAGAGCATGCAAGGTTGTTTGCACTTCCTTACACGATGCACGCCATTGCTTACGAAGGATAGCAGATGTGGACCTGTTGAGAGTAGCCCTGTGCCCTTTGTGCATATTGTCCAGTAAGGTTGTGATGGTGTCAAAGTTCTCATTGAACCAGTCCTGATGTTTCCTACCTCTGTAGCCAATGGAGTGGGCCACTGCCTGATAGAGCACTGAGATAATAGATGGCCACTTCTGGTCCATGAAGTCCTCTGAGCTTTGAAGAGGCTCAGTCTCCCTCAGCCTTTCAGAGAGAGAGCGACGGAACTCGTCCCTTACTGCAGCTTTCTCAAGCCGGGTACAGTGCCAGACGCCTCTTACTGAACTTCTGCGGGGGTATTCTCACCTGGAGTTTAGCCAGTATCATACAGTGATCTATCCAGCATTCAGTACCACTCATGTCACGTGTCAGCAGGACGTCATTAGTGTCAGAACGTCTCACTATGACGTAGTCAATCAGCGGCCAGTGTTTGGAGCGTGGGGGCATCCATGATGTAGCCAATCAGGGGCCAGTGTTTGGAGCGTGGGGACATCCATGATGTAGCCAATCAGGGGCCAGTGTTTGGAGCATCCATGATGTTTTATATTTGTTCTTCACCTGGAACAAGGTGTCAGTGACGATGAGATCAGCACAGAGTTAGCCGTTCTCATTGGCATAACACCATGCCTACCCAGCACTCTGCTCCATATCCTGTTGTTCTGTCCCACCCTAGCGTTGAAGACACCCAGTAGAAAGAGCGTGTCATTATTGACTTGTTAAATAAAGGTAAAATAAAAAAAGATAGTAGAAGAAGTCCTTTGCCTCATTTTCAGATGGCATCAGACATCTTGGGGGATACGGGAAAGTCTTTCACTTCGGTGATGCTGGGTAGAAGGCTGTTCTCAATTGCCTTCTCCCTCTTTCAGGGAACCTTCATCCAAGAACCTTATCTCTCTCGGCGGACTGCATCGAATAGTCCCCGCGATATGCAACTGTTCAGGGAAGTCAGGAACCAATAGACGCAGTCAGTCAGGAAAGCAAAGGCCAGCTTTTTCAAGCAGAAATTTGCATCCTGTAGCTCCAACTCCAAAAAGTTCTGGGACACTGTAAAGTCCATGGAGAACAAGAGCACCTCCTCCCAGCTGCCCACTGCACTGAGGCTAGGTAACACGGTCACCACTGATAAATCAATGATAATCGAAAACTTCAACAAGCATTTCTCAACAGCTGGCCATGCCTTCCGCCTGGCTACTCCAACCTTGGCCAACAGCTCCCCCCCCCGCAGCTACTCACCTAAGCCTCTCCAGGTTCTCCTTTACCCAAATCCAGATAGCAGATGTTCTGAAAGAGCTGCAAAACCTGGACCCGTACAAATCAGCTGGTCTTGACAATCTGGACCCTCTATTTCTGAAACTATCCGCCGCCATTGTCACAACCCCTATTTCCAGCCTGTTCAACCTCTCTTTCATATCGTCTGAGATCCCCAAGGATTGGAAAGCTGCCACAGTCATCCCCCTCTTCAAAGGGGGAGACACCCTGGACCCAAACTGTTACAGACCTATATCCATCCTGCCCTGCCTATCTAAGGTCTTCGAAAGCCTAGTCAACAAACAGATCACTGACCATCTCGAATCCCACCGTACCTTCTCTGCTGTGCAATCTGGTTTCCGAGCCGGTCACGGGTGCACCTCAGCAACGCTCAAGGTACTAAACGATACCATAACTGCCATCGATAAAAGACAGTACTGTGCAGCCGTCTTCATCGACCTGGCCAAGGTTTCGACTCTGTCAATCACCATGTTCTTATCGGCAGACTCAGTAGCCTTGGTTTTTCTAATGACTGCCTTGCCTGGTTCACCAACTACTTTGCAGACAGAGTTCAGTGTGTCAAATCGGAGGGCATGCCTGTACAGACTCATCCCTGTGGCCCACGACATCCCTCTGCCGGTTAGCCTGGAGATTCAAGACAACCAGTTAACGTGTGCCACCGTGAGGAGGCTCGGGCAGGAGACTTGGTCATGGAGAGGCTTTGTACCGGCAAGGGGAGACTTGTGCATGAAGCTGCTCCACAATTCACCACAAGGCCTAGCCGGCGATAGTGAGCTGTAAGCGAGAATATGCAAGCACGTGGTAACTAACCTCTACCTTGGCATTACTGCACTAGACGCATCACATACACGCTGAGGTTGCCCGCCGACACACAACACACACACAACACACACACACACAATGGCCCTCTCCTAGTGTCTAAGAGATGGATACAAGGCCAGAGTCTTCTAGCTCTGTGAGAGAGTATTGTGTTTTAGTTGAAACCAAGAGGAGGCTCTCTTTGTCTTACACAGTCAGTGTTGGTTTATTGATGAGCAGATGTTCTGGCACTCCTAATAACCTGGAAGATTTTTGGAGAGGAGAGCAGAGGGAAGAGAGAGAGGAGAGGAGAGGAGAGGAGAGGAGGAGAGGAGAGGAGAGGAGAGCAGAGGAGAGGAGAGGGGAGGAGAGGAGAGGAGAGGAGAGAGGAGAGGAGAGAGGAGAGGAGAGGAGAGAGAGAGAGAGGAGAGGAGAGGAGGAGAGGAGAGGAGAGGAGTTAATGAAAGGACGTAGGCCTGGGTCTTCTGAGGTGATAGACTGGGGAAAAACACAACTATCTTTCCTGTTCGATTATCTATCTCTCGATCACACGCTCGGTCTCTCCACTTTTCTCTCCCTCCCTCTCTCACTCATTTTCTTGCCCCTCTTCACCTCTTTCTCTCTCTCGACCTCCCTCTGTCTATCCCTCTATCCACTTTTCTTTCACTCTCTCTTGTCCCTCTTCATCCTTTCACCTCTCTTGGGCTCTCCACTTTTCTTTCTTTTTCGCTCTCTCTCTTAAATCCCAATCTCTCGCTCTCCACCCTTCCATCCCTCCACTTTTCTCTCTCTCTCTCCCTCTTCACATCCCACTCCATACCTCTCCATCTGCGTGTTTGTTCTCTCAGGCCTGTTGTCTGGGAGACCATTCCTTGTTTGGCCGGGTTGTCAAGGAAACATAAATGGAAAGATTCTGAGAATTGAAATTATATTTTTAGAAAATCAATCTGGAACCAAACCTACATACGAGGTATTGGCACATGTGTGCGTTTACAGTGGTGTACTTAATAAAGAACAGGGTACCTGTAGAGACCCAGCCTGAGTGATGTGTTGTTCCTCGTCAGGCAGATCTGGTATAAATAGACATTTGCTTTGGGAGAAGAATAGCTCGTACAGCACGAGGCATTTTTCATTTTTCATTCCATGGAGAGAGTAGCAGCTGACCAAGGAGAGAATAGCAACTGAATCAGGAGAGAGTAGCAGCTGACGAAGGAGAGAGTAGCAGCTGACCCAGGAGAGAGTAGCAGCTGACAAAGGAGAGAGTAGCAGCTGACAAAGGAGAGAGTAGCAGCTGACTGGGAGAGAGTAGCAGCTGACCCAGGAGAGAGTAGCAGCTGACCAAGGAGAGAGTAGCAGCTGACCAAGGAGAGAGTAGCAGCTGACTGGTCGAGAGTAGCAGCTGACTGGTCGAGAGTAGTAGCTGACTGGGGGAGAGTAGCAGCTGACCCAGGAGAGAGTAGCAGCTGACTGGGAGAGAGTAGCAGCTGAATCGTAGAGAGTAGCAGCTGACTGTGAGAGAGTAGCAACTGACTGGGAGAGAGTAGCAGCTCACTGGGAGAGAGTAGCAGCTGACTGGGAGAGAGTAGCAGCTGACTGGGAGAGAGTAGCAGCTGACCCAGGAGAGAGTAGCAGCTGACCCAGGAGAGAGTAGCAGCTGACCCCAGCTGACCCAGGAGAGAGTAGCAGCTGACTGGGAGAGAGTAGCAGCTGACTGGGAGAGAGTAGCAGCTGACTGGGAGAGAGTAGCAGCTGACTGGGAGAGAGTAGCAGCTGACTGGGAGAGAGTAGCAGCTGACCCAGGAGAGAGTAGCAGCTGACCCAAGAGAGAGTAGCAGCTGACCCAGGAGGGAGTAACAACTGACCCAGGAGAGAGTAGCAGTTGACCCAGGAGAGAGTAGCAGCTGACTGTGAGAGAGTAGCAGCTGACCCAGGAGAGAGTAGCAGCTGAACCAGGAGAGAGAAGCAGCTCACTGGGAGAGAATAGCAGCTGACTGTGAGAGAGTAGCAGCTGACTGTGAGAGAGTAGCAGCTGACACAGGAGAGATTAGCAGCTGACACAGGAGAGAGTAGCAGCTGACTGGGAGAGAGTAGCAGCTGAATGGGAGAGAGTAGCAGCTGACCCAGGAGAGAGAAGCAGCTGACTGGGAGAGAGTAGCAGCTGACTGGGAGACAGAAGCAGCTGACTGGGAGAGAGTAGCAGCTGACTGGGAGAGAGTAGCAGCTGACCCAGGAGAGCGAAGCAGCTGACTGGGAGAGAGTAGCAGCTGACTGGGAGAGAGTAGCAGCTGACCCAGGAGAGAGTAGCAGCTGACCCAGGAGAGAGTAGCAGCTGACCCAGGAGAGAGTAGCAGCTGACCCAGGAGAGAGTAGCAGCTGACTGGGAGAGAGTAGCAGCTGACTGTGAGAGAGTAGCAGCTGACCCAGGAGAGAGTAGCAGCTGACCCAGGAGAGAGTAGCAGCTGACTGGGAGAGAGTAGCAGCTGACTGGAGAGAGTAGCAGCTGACCCAGGAGAGAGTAGCAGCTGACCCAGGAGAGAGTAGCAGCTGACTGGGAGAGAGTAGCAGCTGAATGGGAGAGAGTAGCAGCTGACTGGGAGAGAGTAGCAGCTGACTGGGAGAGAGTAGCAGCTGACCCAGGAGAGAGTAGCAGCTGACTGGGAGAGAGTAGCAGCTGAATGGGAGAGAGTAGCAGCTGACTGGGAGAGAGTAGCAGCTGACCCAGGAGAGAGTGGCAGCTGACTGGTGTGAGAGAGTAGCAGCTGACCCAGGAGAGATTAGCAGCTGACACAGGAGAGAGTAGCAGCTGACTGGGAGAGAGTAGCAGCTGAATGGGAGAGAGTAGCAGCTGACTGGGGGAGAGAGTAGCAGCTGACTGGGAGAGAGTAGCAGCTGACTATGAGAGAGTAGCAGCTGACCCAGGAGAGAGAAGCAGCTGACTGGGAGAGAGTAGCAGCTGACTGGGAGAGAGAAGCAGCTGACTGGGAGAGAGTAGCAGCTGACTGGGAGAGAGTAGCATCTGACTGGGAGAGAGTAGCAGCTGACCCAGGAGAGAGTAGCAACTGACTGGGAGAGAGTAGCAGCTGACTGGGAGAGAGTAGCAGTTGACTGGGAGAGAGTAGAAGCTGACACAGGAGAGAGTAGCAGCTGACTGGGAGAGAGTAGCAGCTGAATGGGAGAGAGTAGCAGCTGACTGGGAGAGAGTAGCAGCTGACTGGGAGAGAGTAGCAGCTGACTGTGAGAGAGTAGCAGCTGACCCAGGAGAGAGAAGCAGCTGACTGGGAGAGAGTAGCAGCTGACTGGGAGAGAGAAGCAGCTGACTGGGAGAGAGTAGCAGCTGACTGGGAGAGAGTAGCAGCTGACCCATGAGAGAGAAGCAGCTGACTGGGAGAGAGTAGCAGCTGACTGGGAGAGAGTGGCAGCTGACCCAGGAGAGAGTAGCAGCTGACTGGGAGAGAGTAGCAGCTGACTGGGAGAGAGTAGAAGCTGACTGGGAGAGAGAGTAGCAGCTGACTGGGAGAGAGTAGCAGCTGACCCATGAGAGAGAAGCAGCTGACTGGGAGAGAGTAGCAGCTGACTGGGAGAGAGTGGCAGCTGACCCAGGAGAGAGTAGCAACTGACTGGGAGAGAGTAGCAGCTGACTGGGAGAGAGTAGCAGCTGACTGGGAGAGAGTAGAAGCTGACTGGGAGAGAGTAGCAGCTGACACAGGAGAGATTAGCAGCTGACTGGGAGAGAGTAGCAGCTGACTGGTAGAGAGTAGCAGCTGACTGGGAGAGAGTAGCAGCTGACTGGGAGAGAGTAGCAACTGACTGGGAGAGAATAGCAGCTGACTGGGAGAGAATAGCAGCTGACTGGGAGAGAGTAGCAGCTGACTGGGAGAGAGTAGCAGCTGACTGGGAGAGAGTAGCAGCTGACTGGGAGAGAGTAGCAACTGACTGGGAGAGAATAGCAGCTGATCCAGAAGAGAGTAGCAGCTGACCCAGGAGAGAGTAGCAGCTGACCTGGAGAGAGTAGCAGCAGGACACTGAGGTAGCAGCTGACTGGGAGAGAGTAGCAGCTGACTGGGAGAGAGTAGCAGCTGGACACTGAGGTAGCAGTTGACTTGTAGAGAGTAGCAGCTGGACACTGAGGTAGCAGTTGACTAGCAGGGAGAGTAGCAGCTGGACACTGAGGTAGCAGTTGACTTGTAGAGAGTAGCAGCTGGACACTGAGGTAGCAGTTGACTGGGAGAGAGTAGCAGCTGACAAAGGAGAGAGTAGCAGCTGACTGGGAGAGAGTAGCAGCTGGACACTGAGGTAGCAGTTGACTTGTAGAGAGTAGCAGCTGGACACTGAGGTAGCAGTTGTCTGGGAGAGAGTAGCAGCTGGACACTGAGGTAGCAGTTGACTGGGAGAGAGTGGCAGCTGGACACTGAGGTAGAAGTTGACTGGGAGAGAGTGGCAGCTGGACACTGAGGTAGAAGTTGACTGGGAGAGAGTAGCAGATGGACACTGAGAGTAGTAGTTGACTGGGAGAGAGTAGCAGCTGGACACTGAGGTAGCAGCTGACTGGGAGAGTAGCAGCTGGACACTGAGGTAGCAGCTGACTGGGAGAGAGTAGCAGCTGGACACTGAGGTAGCAGTTGACTTGTAGAGAGTAGCAGCTGGACACTGAGGTAGCAGTTGACTGGGAGAGAGTAGCAGCTGGACACTGAGGTAGCAGTTGGCTTGTAGAGAGTAGCAGCTGGACACTGAGGTAGCAGCTGACTGGGAGAGAGTAGCAGCTGACTGGGAGAGAGTAGCAGCTGGACACTGAGGTAGCAGTTGACTTGTAGAGAGTAGCAGCTGGACACTGAGGTAGCAGTTGACTTGTAGAGAGTAGCAGCTGGACAATGAGGTAGCAGCTGACTGGGAGAGAGTAGCAGCTGGACACTGAGGTAGCAGCTGACTGGGAGTGTAGCAGCTGGACACTGAGGTAGCAGCTGACTGGGAGAGTAGCAGCTGGACACTGAGGTAGCAGCTGACTGGGAGAGAGTAGCAGCTGGACACTGAGGTAGCAGCTGACTGGGAGAGTAGCAGCTGGACACTGAGGTAGCAGCTGACTGGGAGAGAGTAGCAGCTGGACACTGAGGTAGCAGCTGACTGGGAGAGAGTAGCAGCTGGACACTGAGGTAGCAGCTGACTGGGAGAGTAGCAGCTGGACACTGAGGTAGCAGCTGACTGGGAGAGAGTAGCAGCTGGACACTGAGGAAGATAGGTAACTGCTACTGTAGCGATCCACACCCTTTTTATTGGTTGGTTCAGTGAGAAGTGATTAAAAAAACTCTAATGTTGTGACCTAAATCTATTTTTTAAATTCCTCTCTTCTTCCTACTGAGTCTCTTCTTTCTTCCCATCTTCCCACCTACTCCATATCTCCCAGCTCCACATGATGTGTGTGTGAAGTCATTGTATGGAGTCATTCAATACCCATCCTGCTGTCTCCCACACGGCCGTTAACCCAGCATACGCAGGCTACGTCCCAAATGGCACCCTATTCATATGGGCTCTGGTCAACAGGAGGACACTGCGTAGGGATTCATTTGGGATGAAACCACTTTCCCGTTTTCTTTCCGACATTCACAAGTTCTTATTCTGGCTGAATCATTTAGGTTGTCAGCAGAGAATCGTCAGTAGGAGAACAGTTCCTCTCGTTTCTCTCTGTTTGGCATTCACCCATGAAGATGTCTCACAGCTTGGCGTCCTCTTCCGCTGCTGCTGCACATCGGATGCGTCCCATATAGCACCTTATTTCCTGGTATGTGTTTAGGGAGTGTGCAAAAAGGGTGCACTATATAGGACATAGAGTGCCATTGGGACCACACCCTTAGACTATTGCATCAATGCTCCCTGACAGGCAGGACAGGAGCCACTCACAACACATCACCTCAACCGATGATTATTGTTCTGACACACTTTTCAAAACCCCCTCTGTCATTCTCTGCCCATGTCTTCCTCCTGGGTTGAGGCACTCCTTTGGGAACTTTGTGGTGTAGAGGTAACAGTGCGCAGGGGCAGTGAGGAAGGGGCTGAGGTGCCAGACTATTGTGTGGCATTGGGATCTCTTTGAGATCATCTTTCTAGAGAAAGCCTGGGTTGTGACAGGAAGGCATCTGGGGTCTGTGGGTAGAAGCAGAAAGAACAGGGGATGAGCTACTGTGGGTAAGGTAGAGTAGTAGATGTAGTGGTAGAGGTAGAGTAGTAGAGGTAGAGTAGTAGAGGTAGTGGTAGAGGTGGAGGTAGGGGTAGAGTAGTAGAGGTAGAGTAGTAGAGGTAGTGGTAGGGGTAGAGTAGTAGAGGTAGAGTAGTAGAGGTAGTGGTAGGGGTAGAGTAGTAGAGGTAGAGTAGTAGAGGTAGTGGTAGAGGTAGGGGTAGAGTAGTAGAGGTAGAGTAGTAGAGGTAGTGGTAGAGGTAGGGGTAGAGTAGTAGAGTTAGAGTAGTAGAGGTAGTGGTAGAGGTAGGGGTAGAGTAGTAGAGGTAGAGTAGTAGATGTAGTGGTAGAGGTAGAGGTAGGGGTAGAGTAGTAGAGGTAGAGTAGTAGAGGTAGTGGTAGAGGTAGAGTTAGGGGTAGTGGTAGTAGTAGTGGAAGAGGTAGAGTAGTAGAAGTAGTGGTAGAGGTAGAGTTAGGGGTAGTGGTAGGGGTAGAGGTAGAGGTAGTGGTAGAGGTAGAGTAGTAGAGGTAGTGGTAGAGGTAGAGTTAGGTTTAGTAGTAGGGGTAGAGGTAGAGGTAGAGGTAGTGGTAGAGGTAGAGGAAGAGGTAGTGTTAGAGGAAGAGGTAGTGGTAGTGGTAGAGGTAGAGTAGTAGAGGTAGTGGTAGAGGTAGAGGAAGAGGTAGTGGTAGGGGTAGAGTAGTAGAGGTAGTGTTAGAGGAAGAGGTAGTGGTAGTGGTAGAGGTAGAGTAGTAGAGGTAGTGGTAGAGGTAGAGGAAGAGGTAATGGTAGAGGTAGAGGAAGAGGTAGTGGGAGAGGAAGAGGTAGTGGTAGTGGTAGAGGTAGAGTAGTAGAGGTAGTGGTAGGGGTAGACGTAGAGGTAGTAGTAGAGGTAGAGTAGTAGAGGTAGTGGTAGAGTTAGGGGTAGTGGTAGAGGTAGTGTAGAGGTAGAGGTAGGGGTAGTGGTAGGGGTAGTGGTAGTAGTAGTGGAAGAGGTAGAGTAGTAGAAGTAGTGGTAGAGGTAGAGGTAGGGGTAGTGGTAGTAGAAGTGGTAGTAGTAGAGGTAGAGGTAGGGGTAGTGGTAGAGATAGTGGTAGAGGTAGTGGTAGTGGTAGAGGTAGAGTAGTAGAGGTAGTGGTAGAGAGAGTAGTAGAGTTAGAGTAGTAGAGGTAGTGGTAGAGGTAGGGGTAGAGTAGTAGAGGTAGAGTAGTAGATGTAGTGGTAGAGGTAGAGGTAGGGGTAGAGTAGTAGAGGTAGAGTAGTAGAGGTAGAGTTAGGGGTAGTGGTAGTAGTAGTGGAAGAGGTAGAGTAGTAGAAGTAGTGGTAGAGGTAGAGTTAGGGGTAGTGGTAGGGGTAGAGGTAGAGGTAGTGGTAGAGGTAGAGTAGTAGAGGTAGTGGTAGAGGTAGAGTTAGGGGTAGTAGTAGGGGTAGAGGTAGAGGTAGTGGTAGAGGTAGAGGAAGAGGTAGTGTTAGAGGAAGAGGTAGTGGTAGTGGTAGTGGTAGAGGTAGAGTAGTAGAGGTAGTGGTAGAGGTAGAGGAAGAGGTAATGGTAGAGGTAGAGGAAGAGGTAGTGGGAGAGGAAGAGGTAGTGGTAGTGGTAGAGGTAGAGTAGTAGAGGTAGTGGTAGAGGTAGACGTAGAGGTAGTAGTAGAGGTAGAGTAGTAGAGGTAGTGGTAGAGTTAGGGGTAGTGGTAGAGGTAGTGTAGAGGTAGAGGTAGGGGTAGTGGTAGAGGTAGAGTAGTTGAAGTAGTGGTAGAGGTAGAGTTAGGGGTAGTGGTAGGGGTAGGGGTAGAGGTAGAGGTAGTGGTAGAGGTAGAGTAGTAGAAGTAGTGGTAGAGGTAGAGGTAGGGGTAGTGGTAGTAGAAGTGGTAGTAGTAGAGGTAGAGGTAGGGGTAGTGGTAGAGATAGTGGTAGAGGTAGTGGTAGTGGTAGAGATAGAGTAGTAGAGGTAGTGGTAGAGGTAGAGGAAGAGGTAGTGGTAGAGGTAGAGGAAGAGGTAGTGGTAGAGGAAGAGGAAGAGGTAGTGGTAGAGGAAGAGGTAGAGTTAGTGGTATGGGTAGAGGTATTGGTAGTGGTAGGGGAAGTGGAAGAGGTAGAGGTAGTGGTAGAGGTAGAGGTAGAGGTAGAGGTAGTGGTAGTGGTAGAGGTAGAGGTCGAGTTAGTGGTAGTCATAGTGGTAGTGGTAGAGGTAGCGGAAGAGGTAGAGGTAGAGGTGGAGGTAGAGGTAGAGGTAGTGGTAGAGGTAGTGGTAGAGGTAGTGGAAGACATATAGGTAGATGTACTGGAAGAGGTAGAGGTAGTGGTAGAGGTAGAGTAGTAGAGGTAGTGGTAGAGTTAGGGGTTGTGGTAGAGGTAGTGTAGAGGTAGAGGTAGGGGTAGTGGTAGGGGTAGTGGTAGTAGTAGTGGAAGAGGTAGAGTAGTAGAAGTAGTGGTAGAGGTAGAGGTAGGGGTAGTGGTAGTAGAAGTGGTAGTAGTAGAGGTAGAGGTAGGGGTAGTGGTAGAGATAGTGGTAGAGGTAGTGGTAGTGGTAGAGGTAGAGTAGTAGAGGTAGTGGTAGAGGTAGAGGAAGAGGTAGAGGTAGAGGTAGTGGTAGAGGAAGAGGAAGAGGAAGAGGTAGTGGTAGAGGTAGAGGAAGAGGTAGTGGAAGAGGAAGAGGTAGAGTTAGTGGTAGGGCTAGAGGTATTGGTCGTGGTAGGGGAAGTGGAAGAGGTAGTGGTAGAGGTAGAGGTAGAGGTAGAGGTAGAGGTAGAGGTAGTGGTAGAGGTAGAGGTAGAGGTAGAGGTAGAGGTAGAGAGGTAGTAGTGGTAGAGGTAGAGGTAGAGGTAGTGGTAGTGGTAGAGGTAGAGGTAGAGGTAGTGGTAGTGGTAGAGGTAGAGGTCGAGTTAGTGTTAGTGGTAGTGGTAGAGGTAGAGGTAGAGGTAGAGTAGTAGAGGTAGAGGTAGAGGTAGAGGTAGAGGTAGAGGAAGACAGAGGTAGATGTACTGGAAGAGGTAGAGGTAGTGGTAGTGGTAGAGGTAGAGGTCGAGTTAGTGTTAGTGGTAGTGGTAGAGGTAGAGGTGGAGGTAGAGGTAGAGGTAGAGGTAGAGGAAGACATAGAGGTAGATGTACTGGAAGAGGTAGAGGTAGTGGTAGAGGTAGAGGTAGTGGTAGAGGTAGAGGTAGAGGTAGTGGTAGAGGTAGTGGTAGAGGTAGTGGAAGACATAGAGGTAGATGTACTGGAAGAGGTAGAGGTAGTGGTAGAGGTAGAGTAGTAGAGGTAGTGGTAGGAGTAGACATAGAGGTAGTAGTAGAGGTAGAGTAGTAGAGGTAGTGGTAGAGTTAGGGGTTGTGGTAGAGGTAGTGTAGAGGTAGAGGTAGGGGTAGTGGTAGGGGTAGTGGTAGTAGTAGTGGAAGAGGTAGAGTAGTAGAAGTAGTGGTAGAGGTAGAGGTAGGGGTAGTGGTAGTAGAAGTGGTAGTAGTAGAGGTAGAGGTAGGGGTAGTGGTAGAGATAGTGGTAGAGGTAGTGGTAGTGGTAGAGGTAGAGTAGTAGAGGTAGTGGTAGAGGTAGAGGAATAGGTAGTGGTAGAGGTAGAGGAAGAGGTAGTGGTAGAGGAAGAGGAAGAGGAAGAGGTAGTGGTAGAGGTAGAGGTAGAGGAAGAGGTAGTGGAAGAGGAAGAGGTAGAGTTAGTGGTAGGGCTAGAGGTATTGGTCGTGGTAGGGGAAGTGGAAGAGGTAGTGGTAGAGGTAGAGGTAGAGGTAGTGGTAGTGGTAGAGGTAGAGGTAGAGGTAGTGGTAGAGGTAGAGGTAGAGGTAGTGGTAGAGGTAGAGGTAGAGGTAGTGGTAGTGGTAGAGGTAGAGGTAGAGGTAGAGGTAGTGGTAGTGGTAGAGGTAGAGGTCGAGTTAGTGTTAGTGGTAGTGGTAGAGGTAGAGGTGGAGGTAGAGGTAGAGGTAGAGGTAGAGGAAGACAGAGGTAGATGTACTGGAAGAGGTAGAGGTAGAGGAAGAGGTAGGGGTAGAGGTAGTGGTAGAGGTAGAGGGGATCGGTAGAGGTAGAGGTAGTGGTACAGGTAGAGGTAGTGGTAGTGATATAGGTAGTGGTAATGTTAGTGGTAGTGGAAGAGGTAGTGGTAGTGGTAGTGGTAGTGGAAGAGGTAGAGGTAGAGGTAGAGGAAGTGGTGGAGGTAGTGGTAGAGGTAGTGGTAGTGGTAGAGGTAGTGGTAGAGGTAGGTATAGATGTAGTGGTAGAGGTAGTGGTAGAGGTAGAGGTAGTGGTAGTGGTAGTGGTAGAGGTAGAGGTAGTGGAAGAGGTAGAGGTAGAGGTACTGGAAGATGTAGACGGTAGAGGTAGACGAGAGCGGGAGAGAGTAGTGCTGGGTAGCTTGGCGCCCTCTAACACCAGGGAGGGAGAGAGGGAGTGTAGTGCTGGGTAGCTTGGCGCCCTCTAACGCCAGGGAGGGAGAGAGAAGTGCTGGGTATCTTGGCGCCCTCTAACACCAGGGAGGGAGAGAGTAGTGCTGGGTAGCTTGGCGCCCTCTAACACCAAGGAGGGAGAGAGGGAAAGAGTAGTGCTGGGTGGCTTGGCACCCTCTAACACCAGGGAGAGAGGGAGAGAGTAGTGCTGGGTAGCTTGGTGCCCTCTAACACCAGGGAGGAGAGAGTAGTGCTGGGTAGCTTGGTGCCCTCTAACACCAGGGAGGAGAGAGGGAGAGAGATGTGCTGGGTAGCTTGGTGCCCTCTAACGCCAGGGAGGGAGAGAGGGAGAGAGTAGTGCTGGGTGGCTTGGCGCCCTCTAACACCTGGGAGAGAGGGAGAGAGTAGTGCTGGGTAGCTTGGTGCCCTCTAACACCAGGGAGGGAGAGAGTAGTGCTGGGTAGCTTAGTGCCTTCTAACACCAGGGAGGGAGAGAGGGAGAGAGTAGTGCTGGGTAGCTTGGTGCCCTCTAACACCAGGGAGGGGAGAGTAGGCGCTGGGTAGCTTGGCGCCCTCTAACACCAGGGAGGGAGAGAGGGAGAGAGTAGTGCTGGGTAACTTGGCGCCCTCTAACACCAGGGAGGGAGAGAGGGAGAGAGTAGTGCTGTGTAGCTTGACGCCCTCTAACACCAGGGAGAGAGGAGAGAGTAGTGCTGGGTAGCTTAGTGCCTTCTAACACCAGGGAGGGAGAGAAGGAGAGAGTAGTGCTGGGTAGCTTGGTGCCCTCTAACACCAGGGAGGGAGAGAGTAGGCGCTGGGTAGCTTGGCGCCCTCTAACACCAGGGAGGGAGAGAGGAGAGAGTAGTGCTGGGTAACTTGGCGCCCTCTAACACCAGGGAGGAGAGAGGGAGAGAGTAGTGCTGCGTAGCTTGGCGCCCTCTAACACCAGGGATGGAGAGAGGAGAGAGTAGTGCTGGGTAGCTTGGTGCCCTCTAACACCAGGGAGGGAGAGGGAGAGAGTAGTGCTGGGTAGCTTGGTGCCCTCTAACACCAGGGAGGAGAGAGGGAGAGAGTAGTGCTGGGTAGCTTGGTGCCCTCTAACACCAGGGAGGGAGAGAGGGAGAGGGAGAGTAGTGCTGGGTAGCTTGGCGCCCTCTAACACCAGGGAGGGAGAGAGGGAGAGGGAGAGTAGTGCTGGGTAGCTTGGTGCCCTCTAACACCAGGGAGGGAGAGAGGAGAGAGGGAGAGAGTAGTGCTGGGAGAGGAGGGAAGGGAAGGAAGGAAGGAAGGGAAGGAAGGAAGGGAAGGGAAGGGAAGGGAAGGGAAGGGAAGGGAAGGGAAGGGAAGGAAGGGAAGGGAAGGGAAGGGAAGGGAAGGAGGGGAGGGGAGGGGACTGGCTCAGTAGTGTAGAGGGGAGGGAGGGGACTGGCTCAGTAGTGTAGAGGGGACTGGCTCAGTAGTGTAGAGGGGACTGGCTCAGTAGTGTAGAGGGGACTGGCTCAGTAGTGTAGAGGGGGGGGAGGGGACTGGCTCAGTAGTGTAGAGGGGAGGGGAGGGGACTGGCTCAGTAGTGTAGAGGGGAGGGGAGGGGACTGGCTCAGTAGTGTAGAGGGGACTGGCTCAGTAGTGTAGAGGGAGGGAGGGGACTGGCTCAGTAGTGTAGAGGGGACTGGCTCAGTAGTGTAGAGGGGAGGGGAGGGACTGGCTCAGTAGTGTAGAGGGGACTGGCTCAGTAGTGTAGAGGGTTTTAGTCCAGACATCATTACTTTATTATCTGTGTTATAACTGCCATGGTTAAAACCCCAGGGTATTGACTCTTTTCAAGAGAGAGGGAGGTAGAGAGAGGGAGAGGAGAGAGGGAGAGGAGAGAAAGAGAGAGAAGAGAGAGAGAGGGAGATAAAGCGGAGGAGAGAGAGACGGGAGACAGAGGGAGAAAGAGAGAGGAGAGCGAGAGAAGAAGAGGGAGAGGGAGGTGAGGACTGGGAGAGGGGAGAGAGTTAGCCTTTTCCCTGCTTGCCTCACTGTGGGGTGGAGAAGATCAATCAAATGCAATTTGAAAAAAATGTCAACCTTCCATCTCTCTCCCATCACACCGCCGTACAACCAATGTACCCTACACAGAGCCTGTGTCCCAAAGGTCACCTTATTTCCTACATAGTGCACTACTTTTGACCAGAGTCCTATCAGAGAGGAGAGTAAGCTGCACTTCCCTCCCTGCTCAGTACCACATGCAGCTTCCTAGCAGTTCATTATAAAACCTATTAGATTTGGACTGCTGTTATGAAGACCGGCAATAGAAATGTGCCAACAAACCAACCGCCCGCTTGTTTCCACAGAGGAAGGAATTTTGCTGTCGTCTCTGTCCGTCCGATTGTCTCTAACCATATTCTATTGTTTTATTCAACCTTTATTTAACTAGGTCAGTTAAGAACTCATTTTTATTCACTATGATGACCTACCAAAAGGCAAAAGGCCTCCTGTGGGGATGGGGGGGGCCTGGGATTACAATAATAATAATAACATTATAGAACAACAAAAAAATATACAATATAAATATAGGACAAAACACACATCACAACAAGAGAGACAACACTACATAAAGAGAGACCTAAGACAACAACATAGCAAGGCAGCAACACATGGCAACACAACATGGTAGCACAACAACATTGTAGCAACACAACACGGTAGCAACACAACATGGTAGCACAACAACATGGTAGCAACACAACATGGTAGCACAACAACATGGTAGCACAACAACATGGTAGCAACACAACATGGTAGCACAACAATATGGTAGCAACACAACATGGTAGCACAACAACATGGTAGCAACACAACACGGTAGCAACACAACATGGTAGCAACACAACACGGTAGCACAACAACATGGTAGCACAACAACATGGTAGCAACACAACACGGTAGCACAACAACATGGTAGCACAACAACATGGTAGCACAACAACATGGTAGCAACACAACATGGTAACAACACAACACGGTAGCACAACAACATGGTAGCAACACAACATGGTAGTAACACAACACGGTAGCACAACGACATGGTAGCAACACAACATGGTAGCAACACAACATGGTAACAACACAACACGGTAGCAACACAACATGGTAGCAACACAACACGGTAGCACAACAACATGGTAGCACAACAACATGGTAGCAACACAACACGGTAGCACAACAACATGGTAGCACAACAACATGGTAGCAACACAACACGGTAGCACAACAACATGGTAGCACAACAACATGGTAGCACAACAACATGGTAGCAACACAACATGGTAACAACACAACACGGTAGCACAACAACATGGTAGCAACACAACATGGTAGTAACACAACACGGTAGCACAACAACATGGTAGCAACACAACATGGTAGCAACACAACATGGTAGCAACACAACATGGTAGCACAACAACATGGTAGCAACACAACATGGTAGCACAACAACATGGTAGCAACACAACATGGTAGCACAACAACATGGTAGCACAACAACATGGTAGCACAACAACATGGAAGCAACACAACACGGTAGCACAACAACATGGTAGCAACACAACATGGTAGCAACACAACATGGTAGCACAACAACATGGTAGCAACACAACATGGTAGCACAACAACATGGTAGCAACACAACATGGTAGCACAACAACATGGTAGCAACACAACACGGTAGCAACACAACATGGTAGCAACACAACACAGTAGCACAACAACATGGTAGCACAACAACATGGTAGCAACACAACACGGTAGCACAACAACATGGTAGCACAACAACATGGTAGCACAACAACATGGTAGCAACACAACATGGTAGCAACACAACATGGTAGTAACACAACACGGTAGCACAACAACATGGTAGCAAAACAACATGGTAGCAACACAACATGGTAACAACACAACACGGTAGCAACACAACATGGTAGCAACACAACACAGTAGCACAACAACATGGTAACACAACAACATGGTAGCAACACAACACGGTAGCACAACAACATGGTAGCACAACAACATGGTAGCACAACAACATGGTAGCAACACAACATGGTAACAACACAACACGGTAGCACAACAACATGGTAGCAACACAACATGGTAGTAACACAACACGGTAGCACAACGACATGGTAGCAACACAACATGGTAGCAACACAACATGGTAGCACAACAACATGGTAGCACAACAACATGGTAGCAACACAAGATGGTAGCACAACAACATGGTAGCAACACAAGATGGTAGCACAACAACATGGTAGCACAACAACATGGTAGCACAACAACATGGTAGCAACATAACACGGTAGCACAACAACATGGTAGCAACACAACATGGTAGCAACACAGCATGGTAGCAACACAACACAGTAGCACAACAACACGGTAGCAACACAAAACATGGTACAAACATTATTGGACAGACAACAGCATAAAGGGCAAGAAGGTAGAGACAACAACACATCACACAAAGCAACCACAACTGTCAGTAAGAGTGTCCATGATTGAGTCTTTGAATGAAGAGATTGAGATCAATCTGTCCAATTTGAGTGTTGGTTGCAGCTCGTTCCAGTCGCTAGCAGCAGCGAACTGAAGAGAGGAGCGACCCAGGGATGTGTGTGCTTTGGGGACCTTTAACAGAATGTGACTGGCAGAACGGGTGTTGTATGTGGAGGATGAGGGCTGCAGTAGGTATCTCAGATAGGGGGGAGTGAGGCCTAAGAGGGTTTTATAAATAAGCATCAATCAGTGGGTCTTGCGATGGGTATACAGAGATGACCAGTTTACAGAGGAGTAGAGAGTGCAGTGATGTGTCCTATAAGAAGCATTGGTGGCAAATATGATGGCCGAATGGTAAAGAACAGCTAGCTGCTCGACAGCACCCTGACCTGCCGATCTATAAATTACGTCTCCGTAATCTAGCATGGGTAGGATGGTCATCTGAATCAGTGACACATCCATAACCCGAGTGGAAACCAGATTGCATACTAGAGAGAATACTATAGACATTCTCCCTCACTTAACATACTGCTTGACTGGTTGGGCCCAAGTTGCTGTACAACATTAAAACAACATTAAAACCTATTCAGTCTGTCTACAAACAGCCTCTCAAAGGGCTTGATAGGAAGCCCAATAGCCATCATCACTGTTACATCCTCAGAAAGCATGAGCTCCTGAGTTGGGAAAATCTTGTGTCATACACCGACGTGCGATGCAATACACTGTCTTGTATTCAAGATCCTAAATGGCCTGGCTCCTCCCCCTCCACTCAGTATTTTTGTTAAACAGAAAACCCAAGATCCACAAGGTCTGCCATGAGAGGTGACTATATAGTTCCCTTAAGGAAAAGCACCTTTAGTAAATCCATTTTCTCTGTGAGAGCTTCCCATGTCTGGAATACACTGCCATCAGACACACATAACTGCACCACCTATCACATGTCGTGTCTATGCCGGATTAAGTGATATGACATGCTATTCTATAAAATTATTTCTCTGTAATGAATATTACCTGATTGAGCTAATCATGTAAATGTCATTAACTAGAGGGTCAGGGCACCACAAAATAATATTTATAGAGTTGTTATCTTCTTAAGGATGACGCAGAATGCTGTTCACATGCAGGAACAACACTCAGCGGATTTCAGAGCGCCACCTATAGTTTTTGATAAAACTCATAATTTCATTAAACTTTCATTAAAATACACATTCAAGGTAGTGAATTAAAGCTACACTCGTTGTGAATCTATCCACCAAGTCAGATTTGTAAAATGCTTTTCGGCGAAAGCATGAGAAGCTATTATCTGATAGCATGTACCCCCAAAATACTGCAACGTCACCTAACACGACAGATTTTGCGGTAGCCGGCGCTACCCAAAACGCAGAAATAAACTATAAAACATTCATTACCTTTGACGAGCTTCTTTCTTGGCACTCCTAGATGTCCCATAAACATTTATTTGGGTCTTTTTTTCGATTAAATCGGTCCATATATAGCCTACATATCGATCTATGAAGACTGTGTAATCAAGGAAAAAACTGAGTTTGATAACGCAACGTCATTTTTAAAAATTAAAAAAGTCGACGATAAACTTTCACAAAACACTTCGAAATACTTTTGTAATGCAACTTTAGGTATTAGTAAACGTTAATAATCTATCAAAATGATCATGGGGCGATGTATATTCTTTAGCTTCACGTCTTGAAATCATGTCCGGATATGTCTCAACCAAAACATCCTGTTGGAGATCGGAATAAATCGGCTGCCTTGTTTCGGTTTGACCAAGAAACAAATCCGAGACAAATGACAAGACTGTTGACATCGTGTGGAAGCTGTAGGTATTGCAACCTCGGCCCCATTTAATGTTGGTCACTTTTAACACTGGGTTGAAGTGGCGCATGGATATATTTTCCCATTTTCAGTTATCAGATTTTCCTGCACTTTTCGATGAAACGCACGTTCTGTTATAGTCACAGCCGTGATTTAACCAGTTTTAGAAACGTCTGAGTGTTTTCTATCCACACATACTAATCATATGCATATACTATATTCCTGGCATGAGTAGCAGGGCGCTGAAATGTTGCGTGATTTTTAACAAAAAGCTGCGAAAATTCGCAGCCTCCCTATTATAACTTCCGAATAAACTCTTAAAGCCCTAGTAATATTTTACGTCAATATTAATCGTCACCTTAATTCAGTCTCGTCTGAAAGTTGTAAATTCTTGTGTATCTTCACGAACCCTGGCTAACAAGTTGAATCAGCAATACAAAATTGGGTTTAATTATTTATTTACTAAATACCTAACTAATCACACAGAATTACACATACACATAATTAAATCATAACTTGATTACAAATTACGTCATAAGGGAAAACGTCCCTAGCGGGCGGAACAGATATGACAGCTTGTTACACAAAAGAAAAGGGGCTGGGTTTGAGTGAAAGAGTGGGAAGAATGAGGACCAAAGGAAGAAGATGTGCTATCGTAAATAAAGTATCTTATGCATTCTAAATTACCGCCCATTTGGAAAAGGAAAATGCAATAAATATTTACTATGAGCTGCGCTTCCGTAGGTTGGTGGTAGATGGAAGGCCGTGTTGCCAAACCGAGTCCTTTGAAGAATGTCTATCAAAAGCAGCACTAAGGTCTAGGAGCATGAGAACAGATGCAGAGCCTCGGTCTGACTCCATTAAAAGGTAATTTACCAGCTTCACAATTGCAGTCTCAGTGCTATGATGGGGTCTAAAACCAGACTGAAGCATTTCGTATACATTGTTTGTCTTCAGGAAGGCAGTGCGTTTTGAGAGGAATGGGAGATTCGATATCGGCCGATAGTTTTTATATTTTCTGGGTCAAGGTTTGGCTTTTTCAAGAGAGGCCTTATTACTGCCACTTTTAGTGAGTTTGGTACACATCCGGTGGATAGAGAGCCGTTTATTATGTTCAACATAGGAGGGCCAAGCACAGGAAGCAGCTCTTTCAGTAGTTTAGTTGGAATAGTGTCCAGTATGCAGCTTGAAGGTTTAGAGACCATGATTATTTTCATCATTGTGTCAAGAGATATAGTACTAAAACACTTGAGTGTCTCCCTTGATCCTAGGTCCTTGCAGCATTGTGAATACTCAGGACAACTGAGCTTTGGAGGAATACACAGATTTAAAGAGGAGTCCGTAATTTCCTTTCTAATGATCATGATATTTTCCTCAAAGAAGTTAATGAATTTATCACTGCTAAAGTGAAAGCCATCCTCTCTTGGGGAATGCTGCTTTTTAGTTAGCTTTGCGACAGTATCAAAAACACATTTCAGATTGTTCTTATTTTCCTCAATTAGGTTGGTAAAATAGGATGATGGAGCAGCAGTAAGGGCTCTTCGATACTGCACAGTACTGTCTCTCAAGCTAGTCAGAAGACTTCCAGTTTGGTGGAGCAGCAGTAAGGGCTCTTCGATACTGCACAGTACTGTCTTTCCAAGCTAGTCAGAAGACTTCCAGTTTGGTGGAGCAGCAGTAAGGGCTCTTCGATACTGCACAGTACTGTCTTTCCAAGCTAGTCAGATGACTTCCAGTTTGATGTAGCAGCAGTGAGGGCTCTTCGATACGGTACTGTCTTTCCAAGCTAGTCGGAAGACTTCCAGTTTGGTGGAGAGCCATTTCTGTTCCAGTTTTCTGGAAGCTTCCTTCAGGTTCAGAGCTCGGGTATTTTCTGTATACCAGGGAGCTAGTTTCTGATGAGAAATGTTTTTAGTTTTTAGTTTTTAGATAGTCAGAGTCCCGAGTGTGGGAACAAACACACATCTGTCCCACGGTTGGGTAACAAGAAAGTTCATAGTCAACAAAGCATACAGGAGTCATGAGGCAAATAGCAAAATAGCTATATACACAATAATTGTTTTAATATATAACGACTTGGGGCCATTTTAAGTTCAGAGGTCACTCGCGCCTACAGTGTGTGTGCTGGAGGCGAGAGAAAGTTCGGGAGAGAGGGGGGAGTGTGGTGGGGGTACCTATACCAGACAGGGGAGACAGACCAGGGAGAGAGGGGGAGTATGGTGGAGGTACCTGTACCAGACAGGGGGAGACAGACCAGGGAGAGAGGGGGAGTATGGTGGAGGTACCTATACCAGACAGGGGGAGACAGACCAGGGAGAGAGGGGGAGTATGGTGGAGGTACCTGTACCAGACAGGGGGAGACAGGAGGGAGTGTGGTGGGGGTACCTGTACCAGACAGGGGAGACAGGAGGGAGTGTGTTGGGGGTACCTGTACCAGACAGGGGAGAGGGGGAGTGTGGTGGAGGTACCTGTACCAGTCAGGGGAGACAGGCCAGGAGAGAGGGGAGTGTGGTGGAGGTACCTGTACCAGACAGGGGAGACAGGCCAGGGAGAGAGGGGTGAGTGTGGTGGAGGTACCTGTACCAGACAGGGGGAGACAGGAGGGAGTGTGGTGGGGGTACCTGTACCAGACAGGCCAGGGAGAGAGAGGAGTGTGGTGGGGTACCTGTACCAGACAGGGGAGACAGACCAGGGAGAGAGGGGTGAGTGTGGTGGAGGTACATGTACCAGACAGGGGAGAGTGGGGAGTGTGGTGGGGGTACCTGTACCAGACAGGGGAGAGGGAGAGTGTGGTGGGGGTATCTGTACCAGACAGGGGGAGAGGGTGAGTGTGGTGGGGGTACCTGTACCAGACAGGGGGAGACAGGCCAGGGAGAGAGGGGTGAGTGTGGTGGGGGTACCTGTACCAGACAGGCCAGGGAGAGAGGGGTGACTGTGGTGGAGGTACCTGTACCAGACAGGCCAGGAGAGAAGGGTGAGTGTGGTGGGGGTACCTGTACCAGACAGGCCAGGAGAGAGGGGGAGTGTGGTGGGGGTACCTGTACCAGACAGGGGAGACAGGCCAGGGAGAGAAGGGTGAGTGTGGTGGGGGTACCTGTACCAGACAGGCCAGGGAGAGAGGGGTGAGTGTGGTGGAGGTACCTGTACCAGACAGGGGAAGACAGGAGGGAGTGTGGTGGGGTACCTGTACCAGACAGGGGGAGAGGGGAGAGTGTGGTGGGGGTATCTGTACCAGACAGGGGGAGAGGGGTGAGTGTGGTGGGGGTACCTGTACCAGACAGGGGAGACAGGCCAGGGAGAGAGGGGTGAGTGTGGTGGGGGTACCTGTACCAGACAGGCCAGGGAGAGAGGGGTGACTGTGGTGGAGGTACCTGTACCAGACAGGCCAGGGAGAGAAGGGTGAGTGTGGTGGGGGTACCTGTACCAGACAGGCCAGGGAGAGAGGGGTGACTGTGGTGGAGGTACCTGTACCAGACAGGGGAGAGGGAGAGTGTGGTGGGGGTATCTGTACCAGACAGGGGAGAGGGGAGAGTGTGGTGGGGGTACCTGTACCAGACAGGGGGAGAGTGGGGAGTGTGGTGGGGTACCTGTACCAGACAGGCCAGGGAGAGAGGGGTGAGTGTGGTGGAGGTACCTGTACCAGACAGGGGAAGACAGGAGGGAGTGTGGTGGGGGTACCTGTACCAGACAGGCCAGGGAGAGAGGGGTGACTGTGGTGGAGGTACCTGTACCAGACAGGCCAGGAGAGAAGGGTGAGTGTGGTGGGGGTACCTGTACCAGACAGACAGGCAGGGAGAGAGGGGTGACTGTGGTGGAGGTACCTGTACCAGACAGGGGAGAGAGGGTGAGTGTGGTGGGGGTACCTGTACCAGACAGGGGGAGAGGGGAGAGTGTGGTGGGGGTACCTGTACCAGACAGGGGAGAGGGGAGAGTGTGGTGGGGGTACCTGTACCAGACAGTGGGAGAGTGGGGAGTGTGGTGGGGGTACCTGTACCAGACAGGCCAGGGAGAGAGGGGTGAGTGTGGTGGAGGTACCTGTACCAGACAGGGAAGACAGGAGGGAGTGTGGTGGGGGTACCTGTACCAGACAGGGAGAGAGGGTGAGTGTGGTGGGGGTACCTGTACCAGACAGGGGAGAGGGGAGAGTGTGGTGGGGGTACCTGTACCAGACAGGGGGAGAGGGAGAGTGTGGTGGGGGTACCTGTACCAGACAGGGGAGAGTGGGGAGTGTGGTGGGGGTACCTGTACCAGACAGGCCAGGGAGAGAGGGGTGAGTGTGGTGGAGGTACCTGTACCAGACAGGGGAAGACAGGAGGGAGTGTGGTGGGGTACCTGTACCAGACAGGGAGAGGGGTGAGTGTGGTGGGGGTACCTGTACCAGACAGGGGAGAGTGGGGAGTGTGGTGGGGGTACCTGTACCAGACAGAGGGAAACAGGCCAGGGAGAGGGGAGTGTGGTGGGGTACCTCTACCAGACAGGGGAGAGGGGTGACTGTGGTGGAGGTACCTGTACCAGACAGGCCAGGGAGAGAAGGGTGAGTGTGGTGGGGGTACCTGTACCGGACAGGCCAGGGAGAGAGGGGAGTGTGGTGGGGGTACCTGTACCAGACAGGGGAGAGGGTGAGTGTGGTGGAGGTACCTGTACCAGACAGGGGAGAGTGGGGAGTGTGGTGGGGGTACCTGTACCTGACAGGCCAGGGAGAGAGGGGGAGTGTGGTGGGGGTACCTGTACCAGACAGGGGGAGACATGTCAGGGCAGACGGTGAACAGAGAGGGTGAGTGTGGTGGAGGTACCTGTACCAGACAGAGGGAGACAGGCCAGGGAGAGAGAGAACAGAGAGGGGTGAGTGTGGTGGAGGTACCTGTACCAGACAGGGGAGACAGGAGGGAGTGTGGTGGGGTACCTGTACCAGACAGGGGGAGACAGGAGGGAGTGTGGTGGGGGTACCTGTACCAGACAGGGGAGACAGGAGGGAGTGTGGTGGGGGTACCTGTACCAGACAGGGAGAGAGGGGGAGTGTGGTGGAGGGTACCTGTACCAGACAGGGGGAGACAGGCCAGGGAGAGAGGGGAGTGTGGTGGAGGTACCTGTACCAGACAGGGGGAGAGGGGGAGTGTGGTGGAGGTACCTGTACCAGACAGGGGGAGAGGGGGAGTGTGGTGGAGGTACCTGTACCAGACAGGGAGAGAGGGGGAGTGTGGTGGAGGTACCTGTACCAGACAGGGGGAGACAGGCCAGGGAGAGAGGGGGAGTGTGGTGGAGGTACCTGTACCAGACAGGGGGAGACAGGCCAGGGAGAGAGGGGAGTGTGGTGGAGGTACCTGTACCAGACAGGGGGAGACAGGCCAGGGAGAGAGGGTGAGTGTGGTGGGGGTACCTGTACCAGACAGGGGAGAGTGGGGAGTGTGGTGGGGGTACCTGTACCAGACAGAGGGAAACAGGCCAGGGGAGAGGGAGTGTGGTGGGGGTACCTCTACCAGACAGGGGGAGAGGGGTGACTGTGGTGGAGGTACCTGTACCAGACAGGCCAGGGAGAGAAGGGTGAGTGTGGTGGGGGTACCTGTACCAGACAGGGGGAGACAGGCCAGGGAGAGAGGGGGAGTGTGGTGGGGGTACCTGTACCAGACAGGGAGACAGACCAGGGAGAGAGGGGTGAGTGTGGTGGAGGTACCTGTACCAGACAGGGGAGAGTGGGGAGTGTGGTGGGGGTACCTGTACCAGACAGGGGAGAGGGGAGAGTGTGGTGGGGGTATCTGTACCAGACAGGGGGAGGGGAGAGTGTGGTGGGGGTACCTGTACCAGACAGGGGGAGAGTGGGGAGTGTGGTGGGGTACCTGTACCTGACAGGCCAGGGAGAGAGGGGAGGCCAGACAGAGTGAGAACAGAGAGGGGTGAGTGTGGTGGAGGTACCTTTACCAGACAGAGGGAAACAGGCCAGACAGAGAGAGAACAGAGGAAGAAGTCTTTATTTCTGGAGGCAGATGTCTTGTAGAAAATGCCAGTGGATGGTCTCTGAACAGCAGGAGGGGGCTTCAAAGGGGGCCTCAAAGACTCCTGCCACTTGCTGGGCCCAAAGGCCTCGACACCTCTCACTTCACACCTCAGTGCCAATTGAAGTTGTATCTGGTCTGTCCCTGCAAGCCTTGCAGCCCGAACTCAGCATCCAGTCCCCATGTAGTAAAATATATCATTGTAATGTCCTATTGATCGTTGTTTTTTTCCCCCTCGATATCGCAAGGTGTCTGTCAAATAAAATAGGCTAAATAGACAAACGCACAGATATTTTCCGGCTTCAACGAATAAAGACAACAAACGACGGAGTCTTTGGACTGAAGAGCCTTTCTGTACTGTTCGTATCCAAGACCAAAAACCCAGCCGGTTGGCAAAGAGATTTGAGCCACCTGACTGTTAGAATGTCTCCAGGAGAGAGTATGAAGTGGCTTTAGAGAATCAGAGAGATGTTTCATCTGGCAGATAAGAGAAGAAGCTCCTCGCTCACATTGTCTGCCTCCAAAATGGATAAAGATAACCAACTGCTGAGGTAGAGAAGCTCCTCGCTCACATTGTCTGCCTCCAAAATGGATAAAGATAACCAACTGCTGAGGTAGAGAAGCTCCTCGCTCACATTGTCTGCCTCCAAAATGGATAAAGATAACCAACTGCTGAGGTAGAGAAGCTCCTCGCTCACATTGTCTGCCTCCAAAATGGATAAAGATAACCAACTGCTGAGGTAGAGAAGCTCCTCGCTCACATTGTCTGCCTCCAAAATGGATAAAGATAACCAACTGCTGAGGTAGAGAAGCTCCTCGCTCACATTGTCTGCCTCCAAAATGGATAAAGATAACCAACTGCTGAGGTAGAGAAGCTTCTCGCTCACATTGTCTGCCTCCAAAATGGTGGCCTATTCCCTTCATAGTGCACTACTGTAGACCAGAACCCTATTCCCTTCATAGTGCACTACTTTAGACCAGAACCCTATTCCCTATATAGTGCACTACTTTAGACCAGGACCCTATTCCCTATATAGTGCACTACTTTAGACCAGAAACCTATTCCCTATATAGTGCACTACTTTAGACCAGAACCCTATTCCCTATATAGTGCACTACTTTAGACCAGGACCCTATTCCCTATATAGTGCACTACTTTAGACCAGAAACCTATTCCCTATATAGTGCACTACTTTAGACCAGAACCCTATTCCCTATATAGTGCACTACTGTAGACCAGAACCCTATTCCCTATATAGTGCACTACTTTAGACCAGAGCCCTATTCCCTATATAGTGCACTACTGTAGACCAGAACCCTACGTGGTGCACTATCTAGGCAGTGGGGTGCTATATATGTAAGTGGATCCCCTCTCTGTGGATCCCCTCTCTGTGGATCCAGTTTCTTTGTATCAAATCAAATCAAATCAAATTGATTTATATAGCCCTTCTTACATCAGCTGATATCTCAAAGTGCTGTACAGAAACCCAGCCTAAACCCCCAAACAGCAAGCAATGCAGGTGTAGAAGCACGGTGGCTAGGAAAAACTCCCTAGAAAGGCCAAAACCTAGGAAGAAACCTAGAGAGGAACCAGGCTATGTGGGGTGGCCAGTCCTCTTCTGGCTGTGCCGGGTGGAGATTATAACAGAACATGGCCAAGATGTTCAAATGTTCATAAATGACCAGCATGGTCGTATAATAATAAGGCAGAACAGTTGAAACTGGAGCAGCAGCACGGTCAGGTGGACTGGGGACAGCAAGGAGTCATCATGTCAGGTAGTCCTGGGGCATGGTCCTAGGGCTCAGGTCCTCCGAGAGAGAGAAAGAAAGAGAGAATTAGAGAGAGCATATGTGGGATCCACAGAGCATATTTGGATCCCCTCTCTGTGGATCCCCTCTCTGTGGATCCCCTCTCTGTGGATCCCCTCTCTGTGGATCCCCTCTCTGTGGATCCCCTCTCTGTGGATCCCCTCTCTGTGGATCCCCTCTCTGTGGATCCCCTCTCTGTGGATCCCCTCTCTGTGGATCCCCTCTCTGTGGATCCAGTCTCTGAGGATCCCCTCTCTGTTGATCCCCTCTCTGTGGATCCAGTCTCTGTGCATCCCCTCTCTGTGGATCCAGTGTCTATGGATCCCCTCTCTGTGGATCCAGTCTCTGAGGATCCAGTCTCTGTGGATCCAGTCTCTGAGGATCCCCTCTCTGTGGATCCAGTCTCTGTGGATCCAGTCTCTGTGGATCCCCTCTCTGTGGATCCAGTCTCTGTGGATCCAGTCTCTGTGGATCCCCTCTCTGTGGATCCAGTCTCTGAGGATCCAGTCTCTGTGGATCCAGTCTCTGTGGATCCCCTCTCTGTGGATCCCCTCTCTGTGGATCCAGTGTCTATGGATCCCCTCTCTGTGGATCCAGTCTCTGAGGATCCAGTCTCTGTGGATCCAGTCTCTATGGATCCCCTCTCTGTGGATCCAGTCTCTGTGGATCCAGTCTCTGTGGATCCCCTCTCTGTTGATCCAGTCTCTGTGGATCCCCTCTCTGTGGATCCAGTCTCTGTGGATCCCCTCTCTGTTGAGAAAATTACTTTTTTTTCTGAAACCGACCAAAATGGTAAAGTAAATTATTCATGGACAATGGAAATCAGTTAACAGTTAATGCGATCTGATATTTCTCCTCCTTCCCCTCACAACTAAAGGACAGAAGCATGTGTCTTCTTCATCAGTACGCCATCTAGAAGCATAGACCGTGTACCAACTGGCACCCTATTCCCTAAATAGTGCACTACTTTTGACCAGGGAACATATAGGTGTACTTCCGGCGCCGACAGAGATGGCCGCCTCGCTTCGCGTTCCTAGGAAACTATGCAGTTTTTTGTTTTTTTACGTGTTATTTCTTACACTAGTACCCCAGGTCATCTTAGGTTTCATTACATACAGCCGAGAAGAACTACTGAATATAAGATCAGCGTCAACTCACCATCAGTACGACCAAGAATATGTTTTTCGCGATGCAGATCCTGTGTTCTGCCTTACAACCAGTGTAACCGAGTGGATCACATGCAGCGACCAAAAAAAAAAAACGACTCAGAAAAAGAGGGAAACGAAGCGGTCTTCTGGTCAGACTCCGGAGACGGGCACATCGTGCACCACTCCCTAGCATTCTTCTTGCCAATGTCCAGTCTCTTGACAACAAGGTTGATGAAATCCGAGCAAGGGTAGCATTCCAGAGGGACATCAGAGACTGTAACGTTCTCTGCTTCACGGAAACATGGCTAACTGGAGAGACGCAATCCGAAGCGGTGCAGCCAGCGGGTTTCTCCACGCATCGCGCCGACAGAAACAAACATCTTTCTGGTAAGAAGACGGGCGGGGCGTATGCCTTATGGCCAACGTGACATGGTGTGATGAAAGAAACATACAGGAACTCAAATCCTTCTGTTCACCTGATTTAGAATTCCTCACAATCAAATGTAGACCGCATTATCTACCAAGAGAATTCTCTTCGATTATAATCACAGCCGTATATATCCCCCCAAGCAGACACATCGATGGCTCTGAACGAACTTTATTTAACTCTCTGCAAACTGGAAACGATTTATCCGGAGGCTGCATTCATTGTAGCTGGGGATTTTAACAAGGCTAATCTGAAAACAAGACTCCCTAAATTTTATCAGCATATCGATTGCGCAACCAGGGGTGGAAAGACCCTGGATCATTGTTACTCTAACTTCCGCGACGCATATAAGGCCCTGCCCCGCCCCCTTTCGGAAAAGCTGACCACGACTCCATTTTGTTGATCCCTGCCTACAGACAGAAACTAAAACAAGAAGCTCCCACGCTGAGGTCTGTCCAACGCTGGTCCGACCAAGCTGACTCCACACTCCAAGACTGCTTCCATCACGTGGACTGGGAGATGTTTCGTATTGCGTCAGACAACAACATTGACGAATACGCTGATACGGTGTGCGAGTTCATTAGAACGTGCGTTGAAGATGTCGTTCCCATAGCAACGATTAAAACATTCCCCAACCAGAAACCGTGGATTGATGGCAGCATTCGTGTGAAACTGAAGGCACGAACCACTGCTTTTAATCAGGGCAAGGTGTCTGGTAACATGACTGAATACAAACAGTGCAGCTATTCCCTCCGCAAGGCTATCAAACAAGCTAAGCGCCAGTACAGAGACAAAGTAGAATCTCAATTCAACGGCTCAGACACAAGAGGCATGTGGCAGGGTCTACAGTCAATCACGGACTACAGGAAGAAACCCAGCCCAGTCACGGACCAGGATGTCTTGCTCCCAGGCAGACTAAATAACTTTTTTGCCCGCTTTGAGGACAATACAGTGCCACTGACACGGCCTGCAACGGAAACATGCGGTCTCTCCTTCACTGCAGCCAAAGTGAGTAAGACATTTAAACGTGTTAACCCTCGCAAGGCTGCAGGCCCAGACGGCATCCCCAGCCGCGCCCTCAGAGCATGCGCAGACCAGCTGGCCGGTGTGTTTACGGACATATTCAATCAATCCCTATACCAGTCTGCTGTTCCCACATGCTTCAAGAGGGCCACCATTGTTCCTGTTCCCAAGAAAGCTAAGGTAACTGAGCTAAACGACTACCGCCCGTAGCACTCACATCCGTCATCATGAAGTGCTTTGAGAGACTAGTCAAGGACCATATCACCTCCACCCTACCTGACACCCTTGCCCACTCCAATTTGCTTACCGCCCAAATAGGTCCACAGACGATGCAATCTCAACCACACTGCACACTGCCCTAACCCATCTGGACAAGAGGAGTACCTATGTGAGAATGCTGTTCATCGACTACAGCTCGGCATTCAACACCATAGTACCCTCCAAGCTCGTCATCAAGCTCGAGACCCTGGGTCTCGACCCCGCCCTGTGCAACTGGGTACTGGACTTCCTGACGGGCCGCCCCAGGTGGTGAGGGTAGGCAACAACATCTCCTCCCCGCTGATCCTCAACACTGGGGCCCCACAAGGGTGCGTTCTGAGCCCTCTCCTGTACTCCCTGTTCACCCACGACTGCGTGGCCATGCACGCCTCCAACTCAATCATCAAGTTTGCGGACGACACAACAGTGGTAGGCTTGATTACCAACAACGACGAGACGGCCTACAGGGAGGAGGTGAGGGCCCTCGGAGTGTGGTGTCAGGAAAATAACCTCACACTCAACGTCAACAAAACTAAGGAGATGATTGTGGACTTCAGGAAACAGCAGAGGGAACACCCCCATCCACATCGATGGAACAGTAGTGGAGAGGGTAGCAAGTTTTAAGTTCCTCGGCATACACATCACAGACAAACTGAATTGGTCCACTCACACAGACAGCATCGTGAGGAAGGCGCAGCAGCGCCTCTTCAACCTCAGGAGGCTGAAGAAATTCGGCTTGTCACCAAAAGCACTCACAAACTTCTACAGATGCACAATCGAGAGCATCCTGGCGGGCTGTATCACCGCCTGGTATGGCAACTGCACCGCCCTCAACCGTAAGGCTCTCCAGAGGGTAGTGAGGTCTGCACAACGCATCACCGGGGCAAACTACCTGCCCTCCAGGACACCTACACCACCCGATGCTACAGGAAGGCCATAAAGATCATCAAGGACATCAACCACCCGAGCCACTGCCTGTTCACCCCGCTGTCATCCAGAAGGCGAGGTCAGTACAGGTGCCTCAAAGCTGGGACCGAGAGACTGAAAAACAGCTTCTATCTCAAGGCCATCAGACTGTTAAACAGCCACCACTAACATTGAGTGGCTACTGCCAACACACTGTCAATGACACTGACTCTACTCCAGCCACTTTAATCATGGGAATTGATGGGAAATGATGTAAATATATCACTAGCCACTTTAAACAATGCTACCTTATATAATGTTACTTACCCTACATTGTTCATCTCATATGCATACGTTGATACTGTACTCTATATCATCGACTGCATCCTTATGTAATACATGTATCACTAGCCACTTTAACTATGCCACTTGGTTTACATACTTATCTCATATGTATATACTGTACTCGATATCATCTACTGTATCTTGCCTATGCTGCTCTGTACCATCACTCATTCATATATCCTTATGTACATATTCTTTATCCCCTTACACTGTGTATAAGACAGTAGTTTTTTTGGAATTGTTAGTTATATTACTTGCTCGTTATTACTGCATTGTCGGAACTAGAAGCACAAGCATTTCGCTACACTCGCATTAACATCTGCTAACCATGTGTATGTGACAAATAAAATTTGATTTGATTTGATTTGATTTGAAATAGGAGGCCATGTGGGACACATCCTGAGACTCTCATGCTGATTGGGTGGAACACATCCTGAGACTCTCATGCTGATTGGGTGTGTTATTTTGGCAGACTCGTGCTGCTGTGGTACATCCACTACCAGTCCCTCAACAACAGGACTTATTTCTGTGTTTTGATCTGTGAGTGGACTGGAATGGGCATTAGTTCTCAACCACTAACTAGCACTTCCTGTGTACTGTGGTGTCCTTTGTAAGAAGCTGTGATAACTTCCTGTGTACTGTAGTGTCCTTTGTAAGAGGCTGTGATAACTTCCTCTGTTTTGCTGTGCCCTTTGTAAGAAGCTGTGATGACTTCCTCTGTACTGTTGTATCCTTCGTAAGAGTCTGTGATGACTTCCTGTGTACTGTGGTGTCCTTTGTAAGAAGCTGTGATGACTTCCTGTGTACTGTGGTGTCCTTTGTAAGAAGCTGTGATGACTTCCTCTGTACTGTTGTATCCTTTGTAAGAAGCTGTGATGACTTCCTGTGTACTGTTGTATCCTTCGTAAGAGTCTGTGATAACTTCCTCTGTACTGTTGTATCCTTCGTAAGAGGCTGTGATGACTTCCTGTGTACTGTTGTATCCTTCGTAAGAGTCTGTGATAACTTCCTCCGTACTGTTGTATCCTTCGTAAGAGTCTGTGATAACTTCCTGTGTACTGTTGTATCCTTTGTAAGAAGCTGTGACAAACATCCTCTATACTGCTGTCTCCTTTGTAAAAAAAAAAGCTGGTGTAACACAGTTTCTGTACAAGCTAGAGACCTAACTGAAGAAGAAAGTGTAATTATAGATGTATCCTCATAACCCACCTATCACATGCCCAGGACCCACTTTAGGTCCCGACCATAGTTTAAGAAACCCGGCTATACAAGATACCCTGTTAAACAGATTCCCCAGTGTGTCAGGAAGAATGTGAACAATGATTCTACTCTCCTGTGGTTTTATTATATCTATAATTATCCTATAAAACGTAGGCTATATTGTGATTGTGCACTGTGATGTAATAGTGCCTTTTACGCTAGAACAATGCAGTTGTACCTGTTCCAATACGCTAGGTTACACAGGGTTGCATCCCAAAGAGCACACTATTCCCTTTGTAGTGGACTACTTTGACCAGGGCACATAGGGCTCTGGTCAAAAGTAGTGCACTACACTGAGTGTACAAAACATTAGGAACACCTGATCTCTCCATGACGCAGACTGACCAGGTGAATCCAGGTGAAAGCTATGATCCCTTATTGATGTCACTTGTTAAATCTATTTTAATCAGTGTAGATGAAGGGGGAGGAGACCTGGTTAAAGACGGATTTTTAAACCTTGAGATAATTGAGACATGGATTGCGATCGTGTGCCATTCAGAGGGTCAATGGGCATTATAGAAGATTGAAGTGCATTTGGAACGGTGAGGTAGTAAGTGCCAGGCGCAGCGGTTTGTGTCTGCAAGAAACTGCAACGCTGCTATGTTTTTCACAGTCCCGTGTATATCAAGAACGATCCACCACACCAAAGGACATCCGTTCCAAAGGGCCAGCGTCCCTTTGGAAAAGCTTTCGATACCTTATAGTCCTTATACCCCTGACTAATTGAAGCTTGTTGAAGGTGATCACTCAGAATGTCTGTGTGTATACTGGCTTTTCCTGTGGAGTTCATTCGACCTAAACCATGCCAGGGAAGAACACCACACAATGATACAACCCTCATTTGACTCATGTGTTTCCTTCATTTTGACCTGTATGTATCCATTTCAATTTCAATTTAAGGGGCTTTATTGTCAATAGGAAACATATGTTTATCTTTGCCAAAGCAAGTGAAATAGATAATAAACAAAAAAATATGTTAATTAACAGTAAACATTTCACTCACAAATGTTCTAAGATAATAAAGACATTTCCAATGTCATATTATGTCTTGCTACAGTGTTGTAACGATAAACATAAATAAACATAAATATAGGTTGGATTTACACTGGTGATGGTCCCTTTTCTTGTTGTCATGGCACACTGTGGTATTTCACCCAACAGATAAACAAATATCAAAATTGGATTTGTCATCGAAATCTTTGTGGATCTGTGTAATCTGAAGGAAATATGTGTCTCTAATATGGTCATACATTTGGCAGGAGGTCATGAAGTGCAGCTCAGTTTCCACCTCATTTTGTGGGCAGTGAGCACGTAGCCTGTCAAATATTTCCTACATTTAGTGTCAGTCAAAGTGGTCAGGTATTCTGCCACTCTCTGTTTAGGGTCAGTCAAAGTGGTCAGGTATTCTGCCACTGTGTACTCTCTGTTTAGGGTCAGTCACAGTAGTCAGGTATTCTGCCACTGTGTACTCTCTGTTTAGGGCCAGTCACAGTGGTCAGGTATTCTGCCACTGTGTACTCTCTGTTTAGTGTCAGTCACAGTGGTCAGGTATTCTGCCACTGTGTACTCTCTGTTTAGTGCCAGTCACAGTGGTCAGGTATTCTGCCACTGTGTACTCTCTGTTTAGTGTCAGTCACAGTGGTCAGGTATTCTGCTACTGTGTACTCTCTGTTTAGTGTCAGTCACAGTGGTCAGGTTTCTGGTTGGGGTTTTAATAGTCACAGTGTGTGCAACATCTCCGATGCAGTTCTTTATAAACTCACTCACAGAGTCCGTGTGTTGTTATCTGCGGCTGACAGGAAAATATATCTGTGTCCGCATGATCAAAACAATCTTGAGGCGTGGATTCTGATTGGTCAGACCAGCGTTGAATGGTTCTAATCACTGGTACATCCTGTTTGAGTTTCTGCCTGTAAAACGGTAGGAGCAAGATGGCATCGTGGTCGGATTTTCCAAAGGGAGGGCGGGGAAGGACTTTGTATTCATTGCGAAGTTAGAGTAGCAGTGATCCAGTGCATTACGCCCGCGCGTAGTGCAATCAATATGCTGGTAGAATTTAGGTAGCCTTTTTTGCTAGGTAGCCAAATTTGGGCTCTCTCTCTCTTTAGGTAGCCAAATTGGCTTTGTTAAAATCCCCAGCTACAATAAATGAGTGGCAGGTAGCCTAGTGGTTAGAGCGTTGGGCCAGTAACTGAAAGTTTGCTAGATCAAATCCCCAAGCTGACAAGGTAAAAATCTGTCGTTCTGCCCCTGAACAAGGCAGTAAAACCTTCTTGTGACTAGCAATCCTGGATCCGGGAGCGTAATCATAGCCTCAAACGAATTAGCATAACGCAGTGGACATAAATACCCCTAGAACATTTTCCTATTCATGAAAATCTCAAATGAAATATATATTTTTCGCCTTTTGTTAATCACACTGTCATCTCAGATTTTCAAAATATGCATTACAGCCAACGCTAGACAAGCATTTGTGTAAGTCACGAA
>NC_056449.1:41235191-41252691 GCF_018296145.1 Oncorhynchus tshawytscha | reverse complement strand
CACTTATGGGAAATTCTGGAGCGGTGCCTGAGACAGAGTTTTCCACCAGTATCAACAAAAATACGCGATTTCTTGTGGAAGAATGATGTCGTATCCCTCCGATAGAGTTCAGACACATGTAGAATCTGTGCTTCGTTGAAGCTGTTCTGGCTCGTGATGACTCAGCTCCCTATTAAGACATTGTATTTTTTGGAGGGGTCAGTTACCTGTAGATTCAAACACGTTATTGCCTATCATCATGCAGAATTATCATCTCATTGTTCCTTAGGGAGCTCATTCTACAATACAAACATTGGTGAAAATCTGTCCCAGGTAGTTTTTAAAAAGCTGGTAACTTCCTGGTTTTCCTGGAATATTCTCAGAATCAGGAGTGAATAAAAGCAGGAAATCTCTAATTCTACCAACCAGGATTTCTGGAAAACCTGTCGATTTGAAGAAAGTACTGCATCCTAAAGAGCCTGAACTGTGACCACGTTTTCATTCCTGCCACAAACATTTCATTAAAAATAATCACGGTCTTCAATTTTAGACCACAATTAGTTGAGTGAAGTGTTAGTGCTGGGAAATGTTAAAGATGTACACTCCTGTGTGAACTGTGGCTGTCTTGACTACAACGCAGGTACCATGCTCTTTGTCATCTGTTTTCCTTGGAGTCTGATGGAGATAAATGTGACCATACTCCAAGGCAGGGTCATTTTTCATGCATCCAGGTTAAGGCCGGCTACCAGCAGGAACATGTCATGACGGTACACATCACTCACAGTTGAGACGAGCACAGGGTCAAGCTGCAGTGACCGTGGATGGAGAGCATTTTGTGATGTCAATGGCCTTGCTCAAGGGCCCAACAGTAAGGAAATATCTTTAGGATGAGCCCAGTTGCTTTTTTCCAGCGCCTGGCCCAGGATTCAAACCTTTCTGTTACAGGTCCAACTCCTTAGGCGCTGGGCCTCCTAGCGATACTATTTGAAGAACTAATATTCAAATCATTAGTGGAGAGGCCCTATACACCAAAAACCTGTCTACTAACCAAAACACTGGAGACCGTGGGCCAGTGGGAGTTCACAGGTGAGGGCTTCATTACTCCTGTGATCAACAGGGGGAAGAGTTACCAAGGGCAAAAGAGGTGTGCACCTTATATTTGTCTGGGTGAAAACCTGTACCAGGTGAATTAGATTCTGGGTATATAATGCAACATATGGGGGAAGCTCATAATAGATTCATAGTCACCTCCGAGACAGACCTTCCATCACTAATACCCTGTTAGCATTCACCAGTCATGTTGATGAACAATCCAACCCTTTTTTCAGTGCCAATTATTTAAATGGACCCAATTCACACAATGATCAGTTCATAAGCATTTGACTATAATACCTCTGGCTCTGTGACAGCAGCTGTCTTCCTGGTCGATCAGCTCTAGTGATCATACTCCCACCTGGAATAACAACAAAAACATGAACAGGTAACTTAGCTAACTAATTCTAATGTGTATTCTTTAAAACTATTACTAAACTACTTTTTCAGTTACCAATTCATCAATAAACAGTCAGGGGAACAAACTTGTTTGGCAAAAAAAAAAGTGTTCAATAGTCAGTAGCAAGTCTTTCAAATATAGCAAGCAAATATATTGCTTTTCTGTTACAAAATCATTTGTTTGCTACATTTATGAACTCGGCTAATGGTGGAAGTTAGGTCTTTGCAAGCAGTTTGAACGAAGATTATCCATCATGCAAGCAGTTTGACCTAGAAACTAGAATCATCCATCATGCAAGCAGTTTGACCTAGAAACTAGAATCATCCATCATGCAAGCAGTTTGAACTAGAAACTAGAATCATCCATCATGCAGTTTGAACTAGAAACTAGAATCATCCATCATGCAAGCAGTTTGAACTAGAAACTAGAATCATCCGTAGGGCAGGGTAGGTCAGGGTAGAGCAGGGTAGGTCAGGGTAGGTCGGGGTAGGTCAGGGTAGAGCAGGGTAGAGCAGGGTAGGTCAGGGTAGAGCAGGGTAGGTCAGGGTAGAGCAGGGTAGGTCAGGGTAGAGCAGGGTAGATCAGGGTTGGGCAGGGTAGGGCTGGGTAGGGCAGGGTAGGGCAGGGTAGAGCAGGGTAGAGCAGAGTAGAGCAGGGGGTTGGGCAGGGTAGGGCTGGGTAGGGCAGGGTAGGGCAAGGTAGGGCAGGGTAGGGCTGGGTAGAGCAGGGTAGGGCAGGGTAGGGCAGGGTAGGGCAGGGTAGAGTAGGGTAGAGCAGGGCAGGGTAGAGCAGGGCAGGGCAGAGCAGGGCAGGGTAGAGCAGGGTAGAGCAGGGTAGAGCAGGGCAGGGTAGAGCAGGGTAGGGAAGGGTAGGGAAGGGTAGGGCAGGGTAGAGCAGGGTAGGGCAAGGTAGGGCAGGGTAGGGCAGGGTAGAGCAGGGTAGGGCAGGTTGGAGCAAGGTAGGGCAGGGTAGGGGCAGGGTGGGGCAGGGTAGGGCAGGGTAGGACAGGGTAGGGCAGGGTAGAGCAGGGTAGAGCAGGGTGGGGCAGGGTAGGGCAGGGTAGGGAAGGGCAGGGCAGGGTAGGGAAGGGTAGAGCAGGGTAGGGCAGGGCAGGGCAGGGTAGGGAAGGGTAGAGCAGGGTAGGCAGGTTAGGGCTGGGTAGGGCAGGGTAGGGCTTGGTAGGGCAGGTTAGGGCTGGGTAGGGCAGGGTAGGGCCGGGTAGCAGGGTAGAGCAGGGTAGGGCAGGGTAGGGCTGGGTAGGGCAGGGTAGAGCAGGGTAGGGCTGGGTAGGGCTGGGTAGGGCAGGGTATAGCAGGGTAGGGCTGGGTAGGGCAGGGTAGGGCAGGGTAGAGCAGGGTAGAGCAGGGTAGAGCAGAGCAGGGCAGGGTAGGGTAGGGCAGGGCAGAGCAGAGCAGGGCAGGGCAGGGCAGGGCAGGGTAGAGCAGGGCAGGGCAGGGCAGGGCAGGGCAGGGCAGGGCAGGGTAGGGTAGGGAAGGGTAGAGCAGGGCAGGGCAGGGTAGAGTAGGGCAGGGCAGGGTAGAGTAGGGTAGAGAAGGGCAGGGCAGGGCAGAGCAGGGCAGGGTAGAGCAGGGTAGAGCAGGGTAGAGCAGGGCAGGGTAGAGCAGGGCAGGGCAGGGCAGAGCAGGGCAGGGTAGAGCAGGGTAGAGCAGGGTAGAGTAGAGTAGAGCAGGGTAGAGCAGGGTAGAGTAGAGTAGAGTAGGGTAGAGCAGAGTAGAGCAGGGTAGAGCAGGGTAGAGTAGGGTAGAGTAGCGTAGAGCAGGGGTAGAGCAGAGCAGGGCAGGGTAGAGCAGGGTAGAGCAGGGTAGAGTAGAGCAGGGTAGAGTAGGGTAGAGTAGGGTAGAGCAGGGTAGAGCAGGGCACTGGTAAAAGGTGTTATTTCTGGTGTCCTGTTAGGACATTGATAATCAATACCTTAGGAAAACAAATTCCAGGAGTAGTTCATGTACGTGACTTGACCCGTATGGAGAATGGGGAGTGGGGGAAAAGGATCCAAGTGCATCTGTATTATTGATGTTTGATGAGTATTTACCACCCTACTACCCTCTGTACCCTCTGTAGTCGGGATATATAAGACACGATGTAAGAGCGTCATGCAAATCACAGTGCAAGATGTGTCAAAACGTGTCAAGTGTTTGCAGACGGAAGGAATATGTTATTGAAGAGTCTTTTGAATGTAAAATGTTGCAACTGTGGTAGGGATCATAGTTCCCCAATTCCCTGAGTGCCCTGTTAGGGTGAAAGAGGTTGAGATGTCAAGGATTAGGGCTGTAAAGCAAATCTCCTATGTGGAGGCGGTGAAGAGCGATGAAGGAGCAAGAGGCCACGGTTCTGAAGAAGACATGGCGGTGGAGGCACCTCAATCAGTTGCCAATGTTGTACTTCAATCAAGTGATCTGGATACACTTATTGTGGGGAAAAAATGGATTTTGGAGCATTTATATCCACAGTTATTAATTGTACAAGTGTCCAAGAGGCCCAAGAGGCCCAAGAGGCCCAAGAGGCCCAAGAGACCCAAGAGACCCAAGAGACCCAAGAGGCCCAAGAGGCCCAAGAGACCCAAGAGGTTCAAGAGACCCAAGAGGCCCAAGAGACCCAAGAGGTTCAAGAGGTCCAAGAGGTTCAAGAGACCCAAGAGGTTCAAGAGGTCCAAGAGGCCCAAGAGGTCCAAGAGGTTCAAGAAAGCTGGATATCATCATTATATCTGCAGCCGAGACGTTTTTGGGCCTCCAGGACGGCAGAAGCACTGTAAGAACTACTGACACCATCTGAGCATCTGTGTAGGGACCTGATTAAAACAGAACAGCTGATTCTAGTTTAACATTTCGTTACTAATAGTTTGTATGGGAATCTTTGTTTTTTCATTTTTTTTCCTTTTTGGATTCTTATTATCCACCTGTACACTAGGTGGCGGAATGCACCTATAATTGTTGCGAACGCCATTATACCAAAGAAGAAGAAGAAGAATTTCGAGAGGAAAGTATACCGTGAGCAGGGAGGTGCGTGCACAACACTCAATTCCACTTTCTGGGTACACAACATTTTCTGTCTGAGCTCTTTACACTCTCTCAACTCCTCAACATGATCCTCTGCTCCTTGAGCTTTTTTATCTGAAATTTCAAACTGATCTCTCCACCTGCACTCATCATCATTGTCCACGTTCTTGACTATGACACCCTGCACCTTCGAAATGTGAGAAGGAAATGACGCCATACGAGAACCACGTACTGGATTTTTAACAGGGTCGTTAGTGTTATGAAAAATATAATTTCTTGCCCCGACCGAGATCGATGTCTAAGGTATCAGGTAAGAACGCGACTACAAGTCACCAGGAAGTGGCCACTAGACTTGTCACCTTTTTGAACTGAATACGTTTGGACACACCTACTCATTTCAGGGTTTGATGGTTTTTGGGAATGCACTCGAAGAAAGATCTTGACATTTTCCGGTTTGACTGACCTGTCTTAAAATAATGATGGGGAAAGAAACATATTTTTTAAATTTATTTTGTACATAATGTTGCTGCTACCGTCTCTTATGACTGAAAATAACTTCTGGACATCAGAACAGCGATTACTCACCAGGAGCTGGAAGAAAGTATTTCTTTGAACGAGTCCAACATGAAGGATATACAACTTTCCCAGGAACAGGCCCAAATCCCCGACATTTGCGTGAAGAGAAGATGGAGAAAAGGGGGGCGGAGTTCGGGCTACCTTCTGAGAATTCGTAGGTGAGCGAGTAAATCTCCACTGGCATCCGTCCTATTGGCCAACGTGCAATCATTGGAAAATAAAATTGATGACCAACGAGCAAGATTAAACTACCAACGGGACATTAGAAACAGTAAAATCTTATGTTTCACCGAGTCGTGGATGAACGACGACATTATCAACATATGGGTTTTACACTGTATCGGCGGGATAGAACAGCAGCCGGACTATGTATATTTGTAAACAACAGCTGGTGCAAGATATCGAAGGGAGTCTCTAGGTTTTGCTCGCCTGAGGTAGAGTATCTCATGATAAGCTGTAGACCACACTATCTACCTAGAGAGTTTTCATCTATATTTTTCGTAGCTGTCTTACATACCACCACAGACCGATGCTGTAAAGCGTCTGTGTGTAGCTGGTGAGATGAGTCAGGAGCAGGACAAATACAAGGCCAGAAATACGGACCATAATACAATAAACAGTTACACACAAACAAACATGGGGGAACAGAGGGTTAAATAATGAACAAGTAATTGGGGGACTGAAACCAGGTGTGTATGACAAAGACAAATCAAATGGAAAATGAAAAGTGGATCGACGATGGCTAGAAGGCCGGTGACGTCGACCGCCAAACGCCGCCAGAACAAGGAGAGGGACCGACTTCGGAGGAAGTCGTGACAGATGCTGGCACTAAGACCGCACTCAATGAGCTGTATTCCCATATAGTAAGACCATCAGGGAACATCTATAGGTCATAAGCAAACAACACTCATACAGAAGCAGCGCTCCAACTGGCTGGATGGCCAGGGATGGAGGGAAACTTAAATCAGTTTTACCCTCTCTACCAGCATGCTGAATGTGCAACCAGAGGGGAAAAAACTCTAGACCACCTTTACTCCACACACAGAGACGCATACAAAGCTCTCCCTCACCCTCTATTTGGCAAATCTGACCATAATCTGACCATGATTCCTGCTTACAAGCAAAAATTAAAGCAGGAAGCACCAGTGAAAAATTCAAAAAGCAGATGAGCAGGACTTGTTTTGCTACCACAGACTGGAATATGTTCTGGGAGCTGTACAACACATCAGTCATCAAAAGAGCAATGTGACTCTATCCCAGATGCTTCAAGCATAGAGCTGCCACTTTCAAAAGAGCAGGAATCCCAGATGCTATGCCCTCAGACGAACCATCAAAGAGGCAAAGCATCAATACAGGACTAAGATTGAATCCTAATACACCGGCTCCGATGCTTGTCGGATGTGGCAGGACTTGCAATCTATTACAGACTACAAAGAGAAGCACAGCCAAGAGCTGCCCAGTTACATGAGCCTATCAGATGAGCTAAATTACTTCTATGCTCGCATCGAGGCAAGTGACACTGAAACATGCATGAGAGCATCAGCTGTTCCGAATGACTGTGTGATCACGCTCTCCGCAGCCGATGTGAGTAAGACCTTTAAACAGGTCAACATTCACAAGGCCGCAGGATCAGACGGATTACCAGGACATGTACTCCGAGCATGCACTGACCAACTGGCACGTGTCTTCACTGACATGTTCGACCTCTCCCTGTCTGAGTCTGTAATACCAACATGTTTCAAGCACACCACCATAGTCCCTGTACCCAAGGACACTAAGGTAACCTGTCTAAATGACTATCACCCCGTAGCACTCACATCTGTAGCCATGAAGTGCTTCGAAATGCATATCATGGCTCACATCAACACCATTATCCCAGAAACCCTAGACCCACTAGATCCAATTTGCATACCGCCCTAACAGATCCACATATGATGCAATCTCTATTCCACTCCACACTTCCCTTTCACACCTGGACAAAAGGAACACCTTTGTGAGAATGCTGATCATTGACTACAGCTCAGCATTCAACACCATAGTGCCCTCAAAGCTCATCACTAAGCTAAGGACCCTGGGACTAAACACCTCCCTCTGCAACTGGATCCTGGACTTCCTGACGGGCCACCCCCAGGTGGTGAGGGTAGGCAACAACACATCTGCCACGCTGATCCTCAACACAAGGGCTCCTCAGGGGTGCATGCTCACCCCACTCCTGTACTCCTTGTTCACTCATGACTGCACAGCCAGGCACGACTCAAACACCATCATTAAGTTTACCGATGACACAACAGTGGTAGGCCTGATCACTGACAATAACGAGACAGCCTATAGGGAGGAGGTCAGAGACCTGGCCGTGTGGTGCCAGGACAACAATATCTCCCTCAATGTGATCAAGACAAAGGAGAGGATTGTGGACTGCAGGAAAAGGAGGACTGAGCACACCCCCATTCTCATCGACAGGGTGTCAGAGGAAGGCCCTAAAAATTGTCAAAGACTCCAGCCACCCTAGTCATAGACTGTTCTCTCTGCTTCCGCACGGCAAGCGATACCGGGGAGCGAAGTTTAGGTCCAAATGACTTCTTAATAGCTTCTACCCCCAAGCCATAAGACTCCTGAACAGCTAATCAAAGGGCTACCCAGACACCTCTTTTACACTGCTGCTAATCTCTGTTTATTGTCTATGTATAGACGCTTTAATAACTCTACCTACATGTACATATTACCTCAATTTCCTTGACTAACCGGTGCCCCCTCACATTGACTCTGTACCGGTAGGCCCTGTATATAGCCTTCACATTGACTCTGTACCAGTACCCCCTGTATATAGCCTCAAAATTGACTCTGTACCGGTACCCCTGTATATAGCCTCCACGTTGACTCTGTACCGGTACCCCCTGTATATAGCCTCCACATTGACTCTGTACCGGTACCCCTGTATATAGCCTCCACATTGACTCTGTACCGGTACCCCCTGTATATAGCCTCCACATTGACTCTGTACCGGTACCCCCTGTATATAGCCTCGCTATTGTTATTTTACTGCTGCCATTTTAATTATTTGTTACTTTTATTTTCAATTTTTTACTTAATAGGGCTAGCGGAACACCTCCACAACATCCGCTGAAAAGGCAGAGCGCAAAATTCCAAAATATATTTTAAAAATATTTAACTTTCATACATTCACAAGTGCAATACACCAAATTAAAGCTTAACTTCTTGTTAATCCATCGTGTCCGATTTCAAAAAGACTTTACAGCGAAAGCACACCATACATACATTATGTTAGGGCAAAGCCAAGTCACAAAACAAAAACAGCCATTTTCCAGCCAAAGAGAGGAGTCACAAAAAGCAGAAATAGAGATAAAATGAATCACTAACCTTTGATGATCTTCATCAGATGGCACTCATATAGGACTTCATGTTACACAATACATGTATGTTTTGTTCGATAAAGTTCATATTTATATCCAAAAATCTCAGTTTACATTAGCAAGTTATGTTCAGTAATCTTGTGCCTTGAAAACATCCGGCAAATTTGCAGAGAGCCACATCAATTTACAGAAATACTCATCATAAACTTTGATAAAAGATACAAGTATTATGCACAGAATTATAGATATACTTCTCCTTAATGCAACCGCTGTGTCAGATTCCAAAAAAGCTTTACGGAAAAAGCCAACCATGCAATAATCTGAGTACGGCGCTCAGACACAAAAAAAGCCATACAGATATCCGCCATGTTGTGGAGTCAACAGAAGTCAGAAATAGCATTATAAATATTCACTTACCTTTGATGATCTTCATCAGAATGCACTCCCAGGAATCCAAGTTCCACAATAAATGTTTGTTTTGTTCGATAAAGTCCCTCATTTATGTCCAAATACCTCCTTTTTTTTAGCGCGTTTAGTAAACAAATCCAAACTCACGAGGCGCAGGCAAGTCCAGGCGAAAGTTCCGACGATAAGTTCAAAAAGTGTTATTACAGTTCGTAGAAACATGTCAAACGATGTATAGAATCAATCTTTAGGATGTTTTGAACATAAATCTTCAATAATGTTCCAACCGGAGAATCCCTTTGTCTTTAGAAATGCAATGGAACACAGGTCGCTCTCACGGGTGAGCGTGTGATCAGCTCATGACCTTCTGCCAGACCTCTGGTTGAAACAGCCCTCACTTCACAGTAGAAGCATCAAACAACATTCTAAAGACTGTTGACATCTAGTGGAAGCCTTAGGAAGTGCAATATGACCTCATAGACACTGTATATTCGATTGGCAACGAGTTGAAAAACTACAAAACTCAGATTTCCCACTTCCTGGTTGGATTTTTCTCAGGTTTTTGCCTGCCATATGAGTTCTGTTATACTCACAGACATCATTCAAACAGTTTTAGAAACTGCAGAGTGATTTCAATCCAAATCTACTAATAATATGCATGTATTAGGTTCTGGCCCTGAGTAGCTGGCAGTTTACTCTGGGCAAGTTTTTCCTCCGAATGTGAAAATGCTGCCCCCTATCCCAAACACTTGTTTTTCTTAACTTTCGAAAGCATTGTTGTTTAAGGGCTTGAAAGTCAGCATTTCACTCTAAGGTCTACCTGTTGTATTCAGCATTTCACTAAGGTCTACCTGTTGTATTCAGCATTTCACTCTAAGGTCGACCTGTTGTATTCAGCATTTCACTCTAAGGTATACCTGTTGTATTCAGCATTTCACTCTAAGGTCTACCTGTTGTATTCAGCATTTCACTCTAAGGTCTACCTGTTGTATTCAGCATTTCACTCTAAGGTCTACCTGTTGTATTCAGCATTTCACTCTAAGGTATACCTGTTGTATTCAGCATTTCACTCTAAGGTCTACCTGTTGTATTCAGCATTTCACTCTAAGGTCTACCTGTTGTATTCAGCATTTCACTCTAAGGTCTACCTGTTGTATTCAGCATTTCACTCTAAGGTCTACCTGTTGTATTCAGCATTTCACTCTAAGGTCTACCTGTTGTATTCAGCATTTCACTCTAAGGTCTACCTGTTGTATTCAGCATTTCACTCTAAGGTCTACCTGTTGTATTCAGCATTTCACTCTAAGGTCTACCTGTTGTATTCAGCATTTCACTCTAAGGTCTACCTGTTGTATTCAGCATTGCATTCGGTGCAAATACAATTTGATTTGATACATGATTCCATGTGTGTTATTTCATAGTTTTGATGTCTTCACTATTAAAAATCAAATCAAATCAAATCAAATATTATTCTCCAACGTAGAGAATAATAATAAAATAAAGAAAAACCCTGAATGATTAGGTGTGTTCAAACTATTGGCTGGTACTGTATATAGTAACTCCTGGAGTCTAGACCAACAGAATATATACAGTAACTATTGGCTGGTGCTGTATACAGTAGCTCTTGGAGACTAGATCAACAGAATATTTACAGTAACTATTGGCTGGTGCTGTATACAGTATTTCCTGGAGTCTAGACCAACAGAATATATACAGTAACTATTGGCTGGTACTGTATACAGTAGCTCCTGGAGACTAGATCAACAGAATATATACAGTAACTATTGGTCTGGTACTGTATTCAGTAGCTCCTGGAGACTAGATGACTCCAGGGACTTCAGGTTACGAAACAAAAGAAGGTATGGGAACTATCTGAACACTATGAAGTGGATATGAACACACACATTTCAACTATATGCTGTTACACATCCGGACTTATACACACACACACACCTGATCTCGCTCTTTCTCTCCCTCTCTATTGTCGAGAACTGTTTTATAATTTAACGTGTTTATTGTTTGTCTATCTTTTTTATGTATTTGTCTACAAGTTTTTATATGTTTACAACAAGCAAGGGGAAGATATCAGAATAGGGGCATTGGGGAATAATAACATATAGTACAGAAAACAGTTGTACTGTAGTGGAGCCGTCTCCAGAGTAATGCAAGGTCTCTTTTATGATCATGTGAAGAGTTAGTTGCTATGGAAATTCTGGGATGTATTTTTCAATGATGTTAAAGGTAATTATGATGCAACTATGACGGAGATACGATAGGCATTACAATTATCATCATGAATATTAAGGCTATATGCACTACATGTTACACACATAGACACTCAAACATGCAAATTGGCAGAGTATTTATTTTAACATCACACATTATAGTCTTACTCTTATACAGACATCGTACACACTCACTATATCACATCCAATAGCATACACATCAACCTACTCAGATTTGTTCTTATACAGACATCGTAAACACACTCTCACTAAATCACACCCAGCATCATACACATCAACCTACTCAGATTTGTTACACACATAATATCTTGTCTCAATGTTCTAACATCTGTGGCTCACAGGCAAACAGGCAAGGAAATAAAACAAACATTGAACCTATTTCTTGAATTCTTAATATCAGACATTTGAAAGCTCTAGTTTTGACCTTCAGAATACCTCTGATGGCAGTAACTTTACAAGCACTAATTATGGTCAATTTAGCCTGAGAATAGTATCTAGTTATGGTAAGGGGTGAAATAAGTACAGCCAGTTATAATTGTAACGGTTTAGCAGATTATAAATAAAGAAGAAAAAGAAGAAAAGAAAAGGAATATAACATGTACTGTTTACAGTAAACTCACTCTGCATCCTTAGATTACATTGTTTACAGTAAACTCACTCTACATCCTTAGATTACATTGTTTACAGTAAACTCACTCTACATCCTTAGATTACATTGTTTACAGTAAACTCACTCTACATCCTTAGATTACATTGTTTACAGTAAACTCACTCTACATCCTTAGATGAAGTTGTTTACAGTAAACTCACTCTACATCCTTAGATTACATTGTTTACAGTAAACTCACTCTACATCCTTAGATTACATTGTTTACAGTAAACTCACTCTACATCCTTAGATGAAGTTGTTTACAGTAAACTCACTCTACATCCTTAGATTACATTGTTTACAGTAAACTCACTCTGCATCCTTAGATTACATTGTTTACAGTAAACTCACTCTGCATCCTTAGATTACATTGTTTACAGTAAACTCACTCTACATCCTTAGATGAAGTTGTTTACAGTAAACTCACTCTACATCCTTAGATGAAGTTGTTTACAGTAAACTCACTCTACATCCTTAGATTACATTGTTTACAGTAAACTCACTCTACATCCTTAGATGAAGTTGTTTACAGTAAACTCACTCTACATCCTTAGATGAAGTTGTTTACAGTAAACTCACTCTACATCCTTAGATTACATTGTTTACAGTAAACTCACTCTACATCCTTAGATTACATTGTTTACAGTAAACTCACTCTACATCCTTAGATTACATTGTTTACAGTAAACTCACTCTACATCCTTAGATGAAGTTGTTTACAGTAAACTCACTCTACATCCTTAGATTACATTGTTTACAGTAAACTCACTCTACATCCTTAGATGAAGTTGTTTACAGTAAACTCACTCTACATCCTTAGATTACATTGTTTACAGTAAACTCACTCTGCATCCTTAGATTACATTGTTTACAGTAAACTCACTCTGCATCCTTAGATTACATTGTTTACAGTAAACTCACTCTACATCCTTAGATGAAGTTGTTTACAGTAAACTCACTCTACATCCTTAGATGAAGTTGTTTACAGTAAACTCACTCTACATCCTTAGATGAAGTTGTTTACAGTAAACTCACTCTACATCCTTAGATGAAGTTGTTTACAGTAAACTCACTCTACATCCTTAGATGAAGTTGTTTACAGTAAACTCACTCTACATCCTTAGATGAAGTTGTTTACAGTAAACTCACTCTACATCCTTAGATGAAGTTGTTTACAGTAAACTCACTCTACATCCTTAGATTACATTGTTTACAGTAAACTCACTCTACATCCTTAGATGAAGTTGTTTACAGTAAACTCACTCTACATCCTTAGATGAAGTTGTTTACAGTAAACTCACTCTACATCCTTAGATGAAGTTGTTTACAGTAAACTCACTCTACATCCTTAGATGAAGTTGTTTACAGTAAACTCACTCTACATCCTTAGATTACATTGTTTACAGGAAACTCACTCTGCATCCTTAGATGAAGTTGTTTACAGTAAACTCACTCTACATCCTTAGATGAAGTTGTTTACAGTAAACTCACTCTACATCCTTAGATGAAGTTGTTTACAGTAAACTCACTCTACATCCTTAGATGAAGTTGTTTACAGTAAACTCACTCTACATCCTTAGATGAAGTTGTTTACAGTAAACTCACTCTACATCCTTAGATGAAGTTGTTTACAGTAAACTAACTCTACATCCTTAGATTACATTGTTTAACAGTAAACTCACTCTACATCCTTAGATTACATTGTTTACAGTAAACTCACTCTACATCCTTAGATTACATTGTTTACAGTAAACTCACTCTGCATCCTTAGATTACATTGTTTACAGTAAACTCACTCTACATCCTTAGATGAAGTTGTTTACAGTAAACTCACTCTACATCCTTAGATTACATTGTTTACAGTAAACTCACTCTACATCCTTAGATTACACTGTTTACAGTAAACTCACTCTACATCCTTAGATTACATTGTTTACAGTAAACTCACTCTACATCCTTAGATTACACTGTTTACAGTAAACTCACTCTACATCCTTAGATTACATTGTTTACAGTAAACTCACTCTACATCCTTAGATGAAGTTGTTTACAGTAAACTCACTCTACATCCTTAGATTACATTGTTTACAGTAAACTCACTCTACATCCTTAGATGAAGTTGTTTACAGTAAACTCACTCTACATCCTTAGATTACATTGTTTACAGTAAACTCACTCTACATCCTTAGATTACATTGTTTACAGTAAACTCACTCTACATCCTTAGATGAAGTTGTTTACAGTAAACTCACTCTACATCCTTAGATTACATTGTTTACAGTAAACTCACTCTACATCCTTAGATGAAGTTGTTTACAGTAAACTCACTCTACATCCTTAGATTACATTGTTTACAGTAAACTCACTCTGCATCCTTAGATTACATTGTTTACAGTAAACTCACTCTGCATCCTTAGATTACATTGTTTACAGTAAACTCACTCTACATCCTTAGATGAAGTTGTTTACAGTAAACTCACTCTACATCCTTAGATGAAGTTGTTTACAGTAAACTCACTCTACATCCTTAGATGAAGTTGTTTACAGTAAACTCACTCTACATCCTTAGATTACATTGTTTACAGTAAACTCACTCTACATCCTTAGATTACATTGTTTACAGTAAACTCACTCTACATCCTTAGATGAAGTTGTTTACAGTAAACTCACTCTACATCCTTAGATGAAGTTGTTTACAGTAAACTCACTCTACATCCTTAGATTACATTGTTTACAGTAAACTCACTCTACATCCTTAGATGAAGTTGTTTACAGTAAACTCACTCTACATCCTTAGATTACATTGTTTACAGTAAACTCACTCTACATCCTTAGATTACATTGTTTACAGTAAACTCACTCTACATCCTTAGATGAAGTTGTTTACAGTAAACTCACTCTACATCCTTAGATGAAGTTGTTTACAGTAAACTCACTCTACATCCTTAGATGAAGTTGTTTACAGTAAACTCACTCTACATCCTTAGATGAAGTTGTTTACAGTAAACTCACTCTACATCCTTAGATGAATTGTTTACAGTAAACTCACTCTACATCCTTAGATGAAGTTGTTTACAGTAAACTCACTCTACATCCTTAGATGAAGTTGTTTACAGTAAACTCACTCTACATCCTTAGATGAAGTTGTTTACAGTAAACTCACTCTACATCCTTAGATTACATTGTTTACAGTAAACTCACTCTACATCCTTAGATGAAGTTGTTTACAGTAAACTCACTCTACATCCTTAGATTACATTGTTTACAGGAAACTCACTCTGCAACTTATTCAAGAACGATCTAATGTAATGTATTACAAAAATAAAGCAAACTGGTTGGAGTATGGAGAAAATGAAAAAAAATATTTCTGAACCTCCAATGCAGGAAAGAATTTACTGAAACTCGTTACTGAATAGGGAGTCATCTATGAACTGAAGAGGGAGTCATCTATGAACTGAATAGGGAGTCATCTATATACTGAATAGGGAGTCATCTATGTACTGAATAGGGAGTCATCTATGTACTGAAGAGGGAGTCATCTATGAACTGAATAGGAGTCATCTATGAACTGAAGAGGGAGTCATCTATGTACTGAAGAGGGAGTCATCTATGTACTGAAGAGGGAGTCATCTATGTACTGAATAGGAGTCATCTATGTACTGAATAGGGAGTCATCTATGTACTGAATAGGAGTCATCTATGTACTAAATAGGAGTCATCTATGAACTGAATAGGAGTCATCTATATACTGAATAGGAGTCATCTATGTACTGAATAGGAGTCATCTATGTACTGAATAGGAGTCATCTATGTACTAAATAGGAGTCATCTATGAACTGAATAGGAGTCATCTATATACTGAATAGGGAGTCATCTATGTACTGAATAGGGAGTCATCTATGTACTAAATAGGGAGTCATCTATGAACTGAATAGGGAGTCATCTATATACTGAATAGGAGTCATCTATGTACTGAATAGGAGTCATCTATGTACTGAATAGGAGTCATCTATGTACTGAATAGGAGTCATCTATGTACTGAATAGGGAGTCATCTATGTACTGAATAGGAGTCATCTATGTACTGAATAGGGAGTCATCTATGAACTGAAGAGGGAGTCATCTATGAACTGAATAGGGAGTCATCTATATACTGAATAGGGAGTCATCTATGTACTGAATAGGGAGTCATCTATGTACTGAATAGGGAGTCATCTGTGATTCTCTGAATTATATTTTAAAAGGAAGTAAATTATTTCTCTCTTCCGTCTCATCTTCCGTCTCATCCTTTCCCACTGACTGAAGATTACGTCAAGAAATTCTTTCCAAATAATATAAAGAATGGAAAATGTATTTAATTTTAATACAATGCCTTGCAAAATTATTCACCCCCTTGGCATTTTTCCTATTTTGTTTCATTACAACCTGTAATTTAAATAGATTTTTATTTGGATTTCATGTAATGGACATACTCAAAATAGTACAAACTGGTGTAGTGAAATGAAAAAAATATCTTATTTCAAAAAAGTAAATTAAAAAACTGGAAAAGTGGTGCATGCATATGTATTCATCCCCTTTGCTATGAATACCCTAAATAAGATCTGGTGCAACCAATTACCTACAGAGTTCACATAATTAGTTAAATAAAGTCCACCTGTGTGCAATCTAAGTGTCACACAGTGATCTCAGTATATATATATACACCTGTTCTGAAAGGCCCCAGAGTCTGCAACATCACTAAGCAAGGGACACCACCAAGCAAGCGGCACCATGAAGACCAAGGAGCTCTCCAAACAGGTCAGGGACAAAGTTGTGGAGAAGTACAGATCAGGGTTGGGTTATAAAAAATATCAGAAACTTTGAACATCCCACTGAGCACCAATAAATCCATTATTAAAAAATGAAAATAATATGGAACCACAACAGAACTGAGAGGGTCACCCACCAACACTCACAGACCAGGCAAGGAGGGTATTAATCAGAGAGGCAACAAAGAGACCAAAGATAAACCTGAAGGTGCTGCAAAGCTCCACAGCAGAGATTGGAGTATCTGTCCATAGGACCACTTTAAGACTCCACAGAGCTGGGCTTTATGGAAGAGTGACCAGAAAAAAATAAGCAAACATGTTTGGTGTTCGCCAAAAGGCATGTCGGAGACTCCACAAACATATGGAAGAGGGAACTCTGGTCAGATGAGACTAAAATTGAGATTTTTGACCATCAAGGAAAACGCTATTTCTGGCGCAAACCAAACACCTCTCATCACCCCAAGAATTCCATCCGTTTTTTTTCGGCAGGGACTGGGAAGCTGCTCTGAATGGAAGGAATGATGGATGACGCTAAATACATGGAAATTCTTGAGGGAAACCTGTTTCAGTCTTCCAGAGATTTGAGACTGGGACAGAGGTTCACCTTCCAGCAGGACCATGACCCTAAGGATACTGCTAAAGCAACACTTGAGTGGTTTAAGGGGAACATTTAAATGTCTTGGAATGGCCTAGTCAAAGTCCAGACCTCAATCCAATTGAGAATCTGTGGTATGACTTAAAGATTGCTGTACATCAGCGGAACCCATCCTACTTGAAGGAGCTGGAGCAGTTTTTCCTTGAAGAATGGGCAGAAATCCCAGTGGCTTGATGTGCCAAGCTTATAGAGATATACATCAAGAGACTTGCAGCTGGAATTGCTGCAAAGATGGTTCTACAAAGTATTAACTTTGGGGGGGGGGGTAGTTATGCACCCTCAAGTTTTCTGTTTTTTTTTTGTCTT